>NC_079223.1:44080556-44380556 GCF_029633865.1 Lampris incognitus | reverse complement strand
AAAATGTGGAGAAATGATCATCAGTTCATGCGGATCTGATGATGAAGCAAGTAGAGATATTTATTGGTAATTTCACTAAAACAGTCGAATAAATCCAGGAAACTATATCACTTCAACCTCCTGCAGCCTTGAAGACAAGCGAATGATGACATTTAATCACCGTTGACATCTTGTTTCATATCGAAATATTGATCCATATATTGCTCAGCTCTTATCTTATCGTGCCGATATCTTGGTGGCACGGTGGCGCAGTGGTTAGCGCAGTCGCCTCACAGCAAGAAGGTCCTGGGTACGAGCCCCGGTAGTCAAACCTTAGTGGGTCATCCCGGATCGTCCTCTGTGTGGCGTTTGCATGTTCTCCCTATGTCTGCATGGGTTTTGTCCTGGTTCTCTGGTCCCCCCCCCCACAGTCCAAACACATGTAGGTCAGGTGAATCGGCCGTACTAACTTGTCCCTAGGTGTGTATGTGTCTTGGCTCTGTGATGGCCCAGCGGCCTGTCCAGGGTGTCTCCCCACCTGCCGCCCAATGACTGCTGGGATAGGCTCCAGCATCCCCATGACCCTGAGAGCAGGATAAGCGGTTTGGATAATGGATGGTTGGATCTTGCCCAGCTCTAGATCTTATGGATTGTCAAGGTCATGTGTCTGCCGGTTTCCTTTCCAGCAAAGCTCTTCCCCCACTGCACTGGTTCTACTGCCAGCGGTCCTCCCATGTCCGGTTAAAGGTGTGCTGATTGGTAAGACCAGCTGGTGTCGTGTTGGGATGGACAGAAATGTGCACGTGGCAGGCTGATTTCATCACATCACTACGAGGTGAGTAGATGGGCTATGGCTTTGAAGAATAAAGGTAGTGTTAATACACAGGAAGCAGCTGTGTGATAAAACAGCTGTGTGCTCGCATTTGAGCGTAAACTGTTCTAGGGTGTGAACAAGAGCCAGGGCAGAAAGCTGATAGCTGATAGCTGAGCAGATGGTGTAGCACTTTCATCAAACACGTTTCTACTGTTTTACAGTCAGAGGCAACATTCAGCAGTTTCTCGCTTCGAAATCAAAGAGAGAAGGAGATGGAGGAGGGGAGCGATGGAGAGCCAATCCACAGTCTGACCGGTGACCACCATTTTTTCCCCTCCAAATGGCATCTGCTGAAGCAAGACGCCGACACACCACGTCAAACACAGACCAACATGGAGCTCCTCTGTCTCACGCACACAAGACAAACTGCACAAACCATGAAGCAGGTTGGGGAGCGGCGAACATGGGAACCATCATTTTTAGGCCCAAAGCCAGCAAGCACTTGCCCTGTTCACTTGTCTTTCAGCCACTCAGTGACCTATACATCTCGAAGTTTCTGGCTTCTATTTTTAACCCGTTGGTAGGTACTACTGAACATCACATTCAGAACACTTTGGATTTTCTAGATTAGGTGAGAGACATCATTATGCGGCACAGTGGCACAGTGGTTAGCGCGGTCGCCTCACAGCAAGAATGTCCTGGGTTCAAACCCCGGGGTAGTCCATCCTTGGGGGTCATCTCGGGTCGTCCTCTGTGTGGAGTTTGCACGTTCTCCCCGTGTCTGTGTGGGTTTCCTCCGGGTGCTCCGGTTTCCTCCCACAGTCCAAAGACATGCAGGTCAGGTGAATTGGCCATACTAAACTGTCCCTAGGTGTGAATGTGAATGTGTCGGCCCTGTGATGGTCTGGCGGCCTTTCCAGGGTGTCTCCCTGCCTGCCACCTAATGACTGCTGGGATAGGCACCAGCATCCCGTGACCCCAATTCGGATAAGCGGCTTGGATAATGGATGGATGATGGACATTATGAAGGAGTTGTTGACAATCAAACAGACCCCGATGCTAGAAACCTAACTGGCTAACAGGAGGCATCTGCCCTCACTCAGCATGTTTCTGGACCCACCCACACAGTAAGGGGCATACTTTGGACTTAGTAGTATCAAAAGGACTTAACATTACTGTGCCCCATGTCATGGATGTTATTTCAGATCACTGTTGCATGTTTTTTTATGTCTGCAACACAAGAGTACCCGAGCAATAAAAAAAATGTATCAGTGACAATAACAAAATTTAAACCTTTAAGAAAACTTTAAATGAGTTATAATCATTTATGGCGTCCTCAACTGAGGATCTTGTGAATAACTTCAACTCAAAAATACAAAATATCTTTGACAACACTGCACCTGTTAAAACTAAAAACGCAGGAAAAACAAAAAGCCCCCTGGAGAAATGGAGTGGTTGTTGGGCAGCTTAAGTGCGAGTGTCGCCAGGCAGAACGGAGAAAGACTAAACTTCAGGTTCACCATGAAATTTACAAGGATAGACTGAATAACTACAACAAAGAAATTAAACTGGCCAGACAGTATTTCTTCTCTAAAATCATTAATGAAAACATCAACCATAGTAAAGTGCTCTTCTCTACTGTTAATCGACTTTTCATCAACCATCTCCAACCCCATCAGAGATGCTGTCCACTAAAAAATGTGAGCAATTCACTACATTCTTCAATAATTATTGCCATTAGACAACACATTAATAACTCAAGAGCCAGAAATGAACCTACCCTCCAGTTCTCCAGAAATATCACTGGTGCCATGTCTCACTTTGACCCTGTAGACCCCTGGATCCCAATAAGTGGCCCGCAGACCAGGGGCCTCATGTATCAATCGTTACCATGGGCAAACGTGTGCGTACACACCCATGGGATTTTTTAGCCGGGAAGTTTGTCTAGGGGACCAGTGTAGAACCTGAGTAACCGCTGAATTTAGACACCGATTGGCTAACACTGATGTCTTTGCAGGCCTGGGTGATTGCTCATTGCAAGAGGTAGACAATAAATGTTTGGAGGAAGGAATTACAAATAACCATCATGCTTTGCTGCTGGCTGTCAGACAATCTAGAGGGCTAAAAAATTCCATGGGTGTGTACGCACAAATTTGCTCATAGTAACGATTGACACATGAGGCCCCAGGTCTGGCCCGCGAGAGCCAAATGTCTGGCACCCGCCAACCCATTGCCACTAATGCACCTCTCACAACATGTGAAATAAAGTGTGCAACATGTGAACTAAAATGTATGCTGCTCTACTTTATTTTGACCTCATCCTGCATCGTACACTTGACCTATGCCGTAGAGTGCGCGCAGACGTAAGACGTACTCCGCACTCTCTACGGTCCATGACAAGACAGAGCCACTCACGAACTAAGTCTCACAATATCAATAACTGTCCTAAAGCAAGAACATGGCCTGCGCGAAAAAGAGGAAAGTCGACCAGGAAAACGGTCAGTTCAAATCTGACTGGGCTGATCAGTTTTGTTTCATTTGACCTGACCCCACCAATGCCAAACCGACATGCTTGGTATGTATGCAGACCATAGCTATCTGCAAAGCAGATGATCTCAGAGAGGTCAGATTATCATACAGAATTTGTCTATAAATGGCTGTCTCTCAGACTCTGTAGCTTTATCCACAGGCTCACCACAAGGATGCATCCATTCACCCTTACATTTTATTATGTACACTGATGGATGCAGGAGCACTCCGGAGGGCAGCCATTTCGTCAAATTGTCTGACGACACTGCATGGCTGACCCTTCTCCAAGGTTCGGAATCAGTCCATGGGAATGTTCTCACTGACTTTATTTCCTGGTGTGATTACAACTTCTTGGACTTAAATGTTTCTAAAACCAAGGAACTGATTATTGATTTCAGACGTAGCAGAGACGCAGCCAAAGAGTGCATCATACATAATGAAAGTGTGGAAACAGTTACATCATACAAATATTTGGGCACTATCATCGATGATCTCCTTAAACCATGTGAACACTGAGACTATTGTGAAACGGAGGCAACAGAGAATTCACCTACTGCACAAACTAAATTCCTTTTCTGTCAGTCCTGTCATCCTCTGTCGCTTCTATCAATCTTTTATTGAGAGTCTTCTAAGTTTTTCTTCTACCTGCTGGTTTCACAGTCTCATGGTAAAAGACAGAAACAGCCTGAACAACATTGTTAAAATTTGTTCTAAGATCACCGGAGTGAAACAAAGAGATCTGAATTATTTTTGCAACCAACAAATCCTCCAGAAAGCAGCAAGTATTCTGGCTTCTTCTGGACATGTTCTAGCAAGTGAATTTTCTTTGTTGCCATCAGGGCGTCATTATGTTTTACCTGCTTGTGCAACTAACCGTTATTCTAAATCATTCATACCTGTTGCAACTCGATTATTAAATGCTCCATAGTGCTTTTTATCAAATTGTTTTATTGTCTTTATCAAGTTTAACTTATTGTGTTTCTTCTTGTGTACTTTTATAGATTTTATAGATTTTATTCCACATTTAGCTCCCTGGGGTATTATTATTTCTTCATTGTGCTATTCGTTTGTTTGAATGTTACTGTGTTCTGTGTCACGTTTCTCCAAACAAATTGCCCCTAGTGGGAATAATAGTTGTTTGTATTGTATTGTATAACCTGAATCAACTGTCCTCCCTCCATGATTGCTTAGCTGCCACCAAAGACTGGATGCCCCTTAATTTCCTCCATCTAAACCCCAACGAGACTGAAGTTCTCTTAATTGGTCCTGGGAACTTTGCCACTGCAGTTGATCAGTTTATCGGTCCACTTCATTCATACATCTAACCTACCGCTAAAACCTTGGTATCATCTTTGACCAGAATATGTCTTTTGATTACCATGTTACTAAGCTTGTCCAATCCTGTTTTCTTCAGCTAAGAAATATTGCAAAAATCCGAAGTATTTTGTCTTTTAAGGATATCGAAACATTAATTCACACTTCATTTTCTCTCATTTACTATAACTCCCTCTACTCTGGCCTCAACCAAGCTACTTTAAATTGTCTACAGTTGGTTCAGAATGCAGCTGCTGGACTACTAACTGGAACGAGCCGTAGGTCCCATATTACCCCTATTCTTGCATCCCTCCATTGGCTCCCCATAAAATTCAGAATAATCTATAAGACCTTATTGATTACATTTAAAGAACTGCATGATCTTGCCCCCAGTTACATTTCTGATCTTCTCATTCCCCATTCCACTTCCTGACCACTCCTACCCTCAGACCTCGGCCTTTTATCCATCCCTCACTCCAACTGCAAAACAACAGGTGACGGTGCCTTTGCAGTTTTAGTCCCAAGCCTCTGGAATAATCTTCCCCAATCCATTAGATTTGCTGAATCTTCGGACTTCTAAAGCAGCTTCTAAAAAAACCATCTTTTCAGGCAAGCTTTTATAGATCCCCATCTCTGCCTTCTGTTTTGGTTTGTTTTTAAGCGTGGTCTGTTACTCCCTCTGTCATGTTTTATATTCATTCAATTTATTTTATGTATTATTCATATTTTCTGTATTGAGTGCAAAGCACTTTGTAATTATTTGTTTTTAAAAGTTATATATGAATAAAATTTTACTTACCATTCCTCAGAAAAAGTTTATTCTCAGCTTAATAACTATTAAACATCAAACAACCTTCTAGCCATTTATCAATCAGGTTTTCAATCCCACCATAGCACAGAGACAACACTTATCAAAGTTGTGAAAGAGCTGCATATGAACACAGATTCTAATAAATGATCTGTTCTTGTGCTCCTGGATCACAGTGCAGCCTTCAACACTGTTGACCAGGATATTTTACTAGAGATTAGAAAAATGGGTTGGGCTCTATCTGGCCCGGTTCTGAACTGATTTAAAACCTACCTACAGGACAGGCAGCTCTTTATGTCCATTGGAGACTTTGCCATGGACAAAGTGAGTATTGTTTGTGGGGTACCCCAAGGTTCAACTCTTGGACCATTACTTTTTCGCTATATAGATAAAATGTATTATTATTATTACTATTTAAGCTCTATATGATTCAACTTGCACGTTACACAGAAACACACACACACACACACACATATAACAAAATAAATTACCATAATTACACAGATGATTCACAACTTTACATATCCCTATTCCCTGATGACCTAGATCCTTTACATTCCCTAACTCAGTGTATTGATAATATTTATCTATAGATGTCGAGACCTTTTTGTAATTGAACAAAAGACAAAACAAAATTACTCATTTTTGGTGCAAAGACTCAAGAGACAGAATTGCAGCTCATCTCAGTTCTCTGTCTCTGGAGTACAAAAGCGAAGCTAGAAATCTCAGTGTAATCATAGATGGCATTCTAAATTTTCAATTATCTCACAAGATCAGCCTTCTACCATCTTAAAAAACATTTCACAACTAAGGGGCTTTCTATCAAAATCACACACTGAGAAATTAATCCACGCACGTATAACATGTGGACTAGACTACTGTTTATGAGGTTGGCGTATACCTGCGGTCGGTGGAGACTGACGAAGTCACTTGGATGAGTGATGAATGTTTCTCCCAATAAACGCTGTGTCCAGATGAACTGTTTCACCCAACTTTCTGTGATTTCCATACTTGGATTATTGAGCACAGCACAGCTGCATAACGACCGAAACCAAGGGCTGATTTCATAAGCAAATAGGTGTGAACACCAGCTACAGTTTCAATGGCCACGTGTACTATTCACAGAGGATTGGGGAATAGTTGCAATCACGGTGTAATATTATAAAGTTTTAATAAGTGTACATTATAATACATAATCACTCCTGACAGCAAAGCGTACATAATTGTACATTTAATAACCTTAAGGTACAGGCAAATCATGCAGCAAATCAGTGATCATGAACTCTTGATTCAAATAGAGTTGGGTTTATTGAAATAAAATGGGCTACTGGTACATTTCCATTCAATTCTCTGTCTGTGTGGCCTGGGGATCATTGTACAAGCTTCATTAATAACTTAGCCAGGTGTGCACTACAGTGATTTCAGCTAGCCTTTACATTGCATTGTTATTATGCAAATGATAATTGAATAGTTTTAAAAATAATGTTGAAATATTAGAGTGGCACGGTAGCACAGTGGTCAGCACAGTCACCTCACAGCAGGAGGGCCCTGGGTTCGAGCCCCGGGGTAGTTCAACCTTGGGGGTCGTCCCAGTCATCCTCTATGAGGAGTTTGCCTGTTCTTCCCGTGTCTGTACGGGCTCCCTTAGGGTGCTCCGGTGTCCCCCCACAGTCCACAGATGAGTAGGTCAGGTGAATCAGCCATACTAAAGTGTCCCTAGGTGTGAATGTGTGTGTGTGTGTGTGTGTGTGTGTGTGTGTGGGCCCTGTAATGGCCTGGCAGCCTGTCCAGGGTGTCTCCCCACCTGCTGCCCAATGACTGCTGGGATAGGCTCCAGTGTCCCTGCGACCCTGAGCAGGATAAGCGGTTCGGATAATGGATGGATGGATAGACTACTGTAGTGATCTTGTCACCGGCCTCCCAAAGTCATTTGTGCAGCAACTTCAGTTAATTCAAAATGCAGCTGCACATGTTCTCACCAGAACTAACAAGTAAGAACATATTGCACCTGTTCTTAGAGCTCCGCATTGGCTCCCCGTCAAAACTGGAATCAATTTTAAAATTCTGTTACTTGTATAGAAATCTCTAAATGACTTTGCACCTCAGCATATAAAATATACACTAACTAGATACAAAACAGCAAGAACTCTCAGGCCCAAAGGCAGAGGTCTTTTAACCATCCCTCCTACTAACTGTAAAGCTGGGGAAGCTGCCTTTCCTGAGAGAGGCCCCACACTGAGCACCTTTAAAAACAGCTTAAAAACCTTACCTTTCACACCAGCCTATGGTTAAGTTCTTGCTGTGTGTGTGTGTGTGTGTGTGTTTTGTATATTTTGATATTTGTATATTCTGCTCCGATTCCTGTATAACTGCACTAACATGTGTTGATGGTCATATTTTCTACGTTTGCACTTTTATGATTGTTTCAATTGTACTGTCACTTTATGCAAAGCATATTGTGTTGCCCGTTTATGAAATGTGCTATATAAATAAAGTTTGACTTGACTTGATGTAATCCCACCTCCACCTTGAACCCATCCGTCATTCAAACTGCACACCTCACCACTGTCACACTGCCCTCATACATATCCTGCACCACTCCTACATACTTCTCTGCAACTCCCAACTTCCTCATACAATACCACACCTCCTCTCTCGGCACCCTGTCATATGCTTTCTCTAAATCTACAAAGACACAATGCAACTCCTTCTGGCCTTCTCTATACTTCTCCATCAACATTCTCAAAGCAAACATCACATCTGTGGTGCTCTTTCGTGGCATGAAACCATACTGCTGCTCGCTGATCATCACCTCTCCTCTTAACCTAGCTTCTATTACTCTTTCCCATACCCACATGCTGTGGCTGATCAACTTTATACCTCTGTAGTTACTACAGCTCTGCACATCACCCTTATTCTTGAAAATCGCTACCCGTAACCGCTTGGCAGCACGGTGACCCAGTGGTTAGCGCTGTCACTTCACAGCAAGAAGGTCCTGGGTCGAACCCCAGGGCTGTCCAACCTCGGGGGTCATCCCAGGTCGTCCTCTGTGTGGAGTTTGCATGTTCTCCCCGTGTCTGCGGTGGGTTTTCTCTGGGTGCTCCGGTTTCCCCCACCATCAAAAAAGACATGCATGTTAGGGTTAATACTCCTGTCTGTGCCCCTGAGCAAGGCATGGCAAGACAAACTGGAGTTGGTCCCCGGGTGCTGCACGGGGGCTGCCCACTGCCCCTAGCTACACAGCCAGGATGGGTTAAATGCAGAGCACGAATTTCACCACGGGGATTACTCAAGTGGTTTAAGAAAAAGTATGCTTCTCCACTCCTCAGGCATCCTCTCACTTTCCTTGGTTGCTCACGAAAAGAAAATAGAAATAAAGATTTTTGTCAGCGTAGAACTACATGAAATGTCAAATAATTAACGGCATGCTGCATTCCCATGGATACAGTTTTTCACGTTTTTCCCATGCCGTATTGGCAAATGTCCTTTACCATCTACTGAAAAAAAAATCGAATAATGATTTTGCTGTCGATTACCATGGCAACGGTTTAAGGCTTCAAAGCTTTGAATCATTCAGGCTAGCCCTATGGGCAATATTCGATTTTATTTTTAAAATTCACGCCAGGCCACTTAAAAATGAGCAACGGGCTGAAGTTGGCCCGCAGGCCACAGTTTGGTCATGCCTGGCCTATACCGTGCACATTTTTAGGATAAACAAACCTCAGTCTGTTATCTGACCCAAGAATGGCCATTGGATGTAAGAGATGTGCATCTTCTGAGTAAAGCCGCCATGCCCAACAGTTCAGTGTCGATATATTAAAACCTTATGTACAATTCCTCAACATCTCTTTGACCGACGGACAACCTCCTGTGGTGCTGATGTGATGCTGGTCTTCGGGCTCATCAGCTAGTGCTACTTCTTATTGCAGAGGATCAATGACCTCAAAGCAAACACATGGAGATTAAACTAGTTCTGTGAAATGATGAGAACTGAATTCCATTCCAAGTAGTGGTGGGCGATACGGAAAGTATTATCATCATCATCATGATAATCTCAGGGGATTTTCCACAACATGTAGAGTCCAGCTCTGAGGTTCATTACATTATTGTTGTGGAATGTCAAGTATAACCTCAAATCAAAACTATCTTGGAAATAATGCTATCCCAAATATTTCACGCCTTATTTTGTGAGGCATGTTGGATAAGAGATTGTTTTTGTCATTAATTTAGACATCAAAATTGTGTATCTCTACAAATTTCCTCACGACACAATGCCACTGAAAGCCAATAAATCATGTGGTTTGGCAACCTGGCTGCTCAAGACTGCTTCAAAGGACTGTTAAGACCGCAGCAAAGACCACTGGCATGGAACTACCACAACTTCATCATATTTACACCACTCGCAGCAAAAGGAAAGCCCAAAACATCATTAAGGACACCAGCCGGGGGCAGCCCGGGAACCGCCTGGCGGAACGCGGACCCGGGTCTCCCGCACCACGGGCGAAAGGGGTACAGTCGACTAAAGGGTCCGACCCGTTAGCCAAGGGCTAGCGAGTCTACACATCCGTGGTCGTTACATGTACATAATATATGTTAATGTTACGGGTAATGTGAAAAAACGGTTAATGTGCAAACTACCCGGTTAATGTGCAGATTACCCAACGGGGCAGTTAATGTGCACATTACCCGCCAGAACGGGTTATCTGCACATTAACCGGGTAGTCTGCACACCACCCGCTTGGGCGGTTAATGTGGATAGGATGAACCACATTATCCACATTAACCGGGTAGTCTGCACACCACCCGTTTGGATGGTTAATGTGGATGGAGCGAACCTGCAACTCATCTTTTTACGATATTTTGATATTTAAATCAGCAATGGGCCTTTAGCCTAATGACTCATGAAGTGAGGCCATCTGAGGAATCACAAGTTGTGGTAAATGAAAGAACAGACGTTGGCGATATCATTCTGTCTTTAGCTCAACATTTCCCCCCACTTGTATAACGAGGCTATTAGCATCAAAGAACACAAAAATGAGCCCTCCTCCTCGCTCTCTATCTGATCCCTGATATGAATGAACAGCCTACAAATTTGACAAGGGTGAAAAGAAATATCAGTCTTGGCCATCTCCCACCAGGCCTCTATAGCCTACTCTCACTGGAGACATGCGTCATCCAACCAATCCGCAATGGCAATCACTCCGTGGACAGACTGGTAAGTAACACTTTATGAAGGGGAAAACATACTAAGACTAGATGATATGAAAACAGAACCAAATCCATTTTATAAGCCCAGTATGTAGGAGCAGAAGCAGCGAAAACATATGTCAAAATGCAATTCCTGTCTGCCAATCAGGCAAGACAAATGAATGAACAGGCGATACCTTTCAGATGCACTTTTACACAACCGATCAAAAAAGACAAAAATGTTTACCACAACTTGTGATTCCTCAGATGGCCTCACTTCATGAGTCATTAGGCTAAAGACCTATTGCCGGTTTAAATATCAAAATATCGTAAAAAGATGAGTTGCAGGTTCGTTCCATCCACATTAACCGCCCAAGCGGGTGGTGTGCAGACTACCCGGTTAATGTGCAGACTACCCGTTCTGGCGGGTAATGTGCACATTAACCGGGTAATCTGCACATTAACCTTTTTTTCACATTACCCGTAACATTAACATATAATAACATAATACGCAACTTGATGTTAACAATAGACTAGGGTGACGTCACTTATTTCTTATCTACAGCTCCATGCATGGGCGACATTTGGGTCCCAAAACTGGGGGGGGGGGGGGGAGCAAAGTTTTTTTAATCACATCATTGTATCAATGTAAAAGGTACAACTAGTGTGCAATAAACAAAACATGCGGTTTCAATGTCAAATTTGTATTTTAAATAAGTGACAAAGCTTTAACACATTTACTTTTTTTTTACCTTGCTATGTTCTGTACTGATTTGGAAGCAACGCTGCCCGTTTTTAATGAATTTATGTAAGCGGGCAGCTTCGTAGCTGCGGAAATGTGTGCATTGCATTTTTGGTGGTCGCCGAATTTCTCCAAACGCCTTCTTCCAGTTTCCAAATCCTGCCGTTCGAAAGTTTCTTCTTCGTTGTGGCCAGCAACGATAAATGCGCGGCACGAGTGACAGAATGGCCAATCAGCGGCGGGCCCCCGGGGCTGTACTCAAGCCACGGTAGGTAGGTAACATACTGTAGTGCAGTGGTTCTCAACCTTTTTGGGGTCCTGGACCCCCTGCGTATTTTTGATCTACCCTGAGGACTCCTCCACCTGATCTTGGGGGAGGGGGGGTTGCAATTTGATAGAAACAGTAGAAACTGCATTTTAAATTGCATTATAGCATTTATTCATTCTTTGGGGCAAAAATAAGAGCTTTCAGTTGTAACTTAGATATAGTTAACAAAACAGAATTCTTATGCAGTAACTTTCAGATATATGTAACAAAACAGAATATGTATTCAGTAACTTTCAGATATACATTCACTGGCCACTTTATTAGGTACACCTTGCTAGTACCAGGTTGGACCCCCTTTTGCCTTCAGAACTGCCTTAATCCTTCGTGGCATAGATTCAACAAGGTACTGGAAACATTCCTCAGAGAGTTTGGTCCATATTGACATGATAGCATCACGCAGTTGCTGCAGATTTGTCGGCTGCACATACATGATGTGAATCTCCCGGTCCACCACATCCCAAAGGTGCTCTATTGGATTGAGATCTGGTGACTGTGGAGGCCATTTGAGTACAGTGAACTCATTGTCATGTTCAAGAAACGAGTCTGAGATGATTCGAGCTTTATGACATGGCGCGTTATCCTGCTGGAAGTAGCCATCAGAAGATGGGAACACTGTGGTCATAAAGGGATGGACATGGTCAGCAACAATACTCAGGTAGGCTGTGGCGTTGACATGATGCCCCACACCATTACACCACCACCACCAGCCTGAACCGTTGATACAAGGCAGGATGGATCCATGCTTTCATGTTGTTGACGCCAAATTCTGACCCTACCATCCGAATGTCGCAGCAGAAATCGATACTCATCAGACCAGGCAACGTTTTTCCAATCTTCTATTGTCCAATTTTGGTGAGCCTGTGCGAATTGTAGCCTCAGTTTCCTGTTCTTAGCTGACAGGAGTGGCACCCGGTGTGGTCTTCTGCTGCTGTAGCCCATCTGCCTCAAGGTTCGACGTGTCGTGCGTTCAGAGATGCTCTTCTGCATACCTCGGTTGTAATGAGTGGTTATTTGAGTTATTGTTGCCTTTCTATCAGCTCGAACCAGTCTGGCCATTCTCCTCTGACCTCTGGCATCAACAAGGCATTTTCACCCACAGAACTGTCGCTCACTGGATATTTTCCCTTTTTCGGACCATTCTCTGTAAACCCTAGAGATGGTTGTGCGTGAAAATCCCAGTAGATCAGCGTTTTCTGAAATACTCAGACCAGCCCATCTGGCACCAACAACCATGCCACATTCAAAGTCACTTAAATCACCTTTCTTCCCCATTCTGATGCTCAGTTTGAACTGCAGCAGATCGTCTTGACCATGTCTACACGCCTAAATGCATTGAGTTGCTGCCATGTGATGGCTGATTAGAAATTTGCGTTAACGAGCAGTTGGACAGGTGTGCCTAATAAAGTGGCCGGTGAGTGTATGTAACAACAGAATTCTTATGCAGTAACTTTTAACAATGCAAACGGGAGCGAGATCTCTTATTAAAATACAATAAATTACACTTGTGAAACAGATGTAATTAAGAGAAAAAAGTCCTGTTACCCTTTATAGTTTAGGTAGATAAAGGTCTCAGTCACATTTGAGTAAAACAATCCTATTTCTATAAATTTCATAGGATTTTTATTTGAAGATATTTTATTTTCACGGACCCCTTGCAATTACACCACGGACCACTAGGGGTCCGCGGACCCCCGGTTGAGAAACACTGCAGTGTAGCGAATTCGGGGGACAACGCAACCACAGGAACTGGCGCGGCCGGGACGCGAACCCGTCTCGCCCGCACCGCGGGTGACATCGCTAACCGCTCGACTAAAGGGTCAGACCCGCCAGCCAGCGGCCAGCGTGTCTTCTCATCCATGCAGGTTACACTACCATTCCTTTCCAGATGTCCTCCCTCCTGTTGCTGCTGGGAATAACAGAGTAGGTTGGTAGGTAGGGGCCGTTCTCCACGAAATCCAAACAGTTTGCTACACCAAGAACAGGATCTGGAGCTGCAGGTTATAACACCACGGCACTGCCTTGCTTCTCGCTGCTGAACCTGCATCTCTGCGCTGGCCACTTCTCGCAGAGGTCGCTCTGAAATGTTGCTTGTCTGTGAGAGACACGTCATCGTCCTGACGCCATTCCTCGTTTGCATTCTCTTCAGCCCGACGGATTTTTGTTTTCTTTGCAAAATAACTTAACAACGCGTTACCAAGTTTGGACAGTTTCAATTAGCCGATCCATGGCTGGATAACGTGGTTCGCTTCAGATCGTTACATTGCCCCCAGCGGCCCGTATGTGTAATTACAGCAAAACATATTTGTATATTTTCAAATTACGTTATGTGATATATTATTTTAATTACTCTTTGTGAGTTGGGGGGGGGGCATTTGCCCCCCCTTGCCCCCCCCCCGTAATGTCGCCCACGGCTCCATGGGGCAACCGTTACTAACCGCTGCGCACGTACGGCTTGTTTACGAATGAAATCTAGCTTGTTAGCAGTTAGCTGACGTTAGCTAGCCGGTAAATGTAATCCAATATGTTCGCGGTACAAGATATTGGGCGCATTTTATGACATTTTTAATGTTCTTAAAAGCGGCAACCTACGTTATCGGTACAAAAGTAACGTAACTCACCCTCCGTCGTGGAAAAGTCGTGAACTGGCACTCGGAGCACGGGATGAGCTCCCCAAAGCGTGCGCAGCGACGGCCTGCTAAACCACGCCCATCTGGCCCTACACGCGCGGTTGCCCTTGAGCGAGTGAGTGCGTGAGTGCGTGAGTGAGTGAGTAATGGAGTTTCACCATTGGTCAGACGACGACCAGCGACAAACGACGTCAAAGAAATTACACGATTGGTCGACCAACCCTCGGCGTCGCTGGTAAACACGGAAGTGAGGAAGAAAAAGGGGCAAAAAAAAAGCTGCACATAATTTAGTCCTTCTCTCGCTTTCTCTCCCCCATTCTCTCACCCTCTCCCTTCTTCCTCCCATTGCATCGTGATATCACCCCCACCACCCCCCGCCTAGTAAATCAAAGCCCCTGTCCCATGTGCGTTCTGCTCGGCTGAGCGCCACTGTAACTCAGTAAGCCAAGCGGCCCCTCTCTGTCCCTGTTCTGTCAGATACGGTAGGACCCGAGACACGGCCCTGAGCCCACTCCCCTGTCGTCATGCGCAAGCAGGCGGAAAAACTTGACAGCGTATCAATAAAATCTTATATTACTCTACCACGGCCCCAGACTGCGCCTAAAGGCGGGGGTCTTCCAGGGAAACTGCAATAGGGACATATCAGGGGGTCACTTTGGCTCAGTTCAGGCTGGGCAATAATTCAACATAAGCGTATATCGTCTTTCGGTGGCATTGCAAGGGTGTGAAACTTGTATATTGTCATATCGAAACACAAAATTTTGTTGTCTGAATTCATGAAAACGAGACTGACTAAACCTGAAATTTCTCTCAAAAATGAGGTCTGAAATATTTGAGGGAGTGCTATTTGAAAACTAGTTTTGGCTTGTTATCGTAGCGAATTCGGGGGGGACAACGCAACCACAGGAACTGCCGCGGCCGGGACGCGAACCCGTATCGCCCGCACCGCAGAAGACATCGCTAACCGCTCGACTAAAGGGTCCGACCCGTTAGCCAACGTGTCTACTTATGCATGCACGTTACACTACCCCCCTCCTTCGGGAAGCGCGTCAGCGCGCATCCCACTTCTGACGCCAATGTAGCGAATTCGGGGGGGGGGGCAGCCTGGCCGGACCGCCGCAGTCGGGACGCGAACCCGTATCGCCCGCACCACGAGCGCCAGGGCAACATGAGAAACACTGTCTTCGGTGCTCCACTGGTTGTGCCTTGCTGGCAGTTTTACTTCAGCTGGGTATGGCTCCAGGGCCGTGATGCCAGCATACCGTGGGAGCTTGAAGATCATTGGTGGTGGCAGCCTCGCATTAGCAGGAGGTGCTGGGGTTGTAGTGACGTTGGTCAGCGAAGTGGTGACGGTGACCGGGGAGGTAATGGCGGCGGTTCCTGCGGTTGCCCTCCGAAACTCGCAACAGCATTTTTGCATATGTAAGAATATATGATGATATATATTGTGTATATGCACTCACTGAGCACTTATATTCATGTATATCTAATCAGCCAATCGTTTGGAAGTAAAATCATGCCAATGTGTATGTGTGTGCGTGTGTGCGTGCATGCGCACGCGCGCGCACTGAGCTGCAGATCCGAGGCAGAGACACTGGCTATTCATAATAGTACGTTAAAGAATTCTTGCCAAGAAGGCGTCCGGTACAGCGGTCTGTTCCGTTGCCTACCAACATGGGGATCGCCAGTTCTACTCTCCGTGTTACTTCCGGCTTGGTCGAGCGTCCCTACAGACACAGTTGGCCGTGTTTGCGGGCGGGGAGCCGGATGGGGTATTTGTCCTGGTCGCTGCACTAGCGCCTCCTCTGCTCGGTCGGGGTGCCTGTTCGGGGGGGGGGGGGATAGCGTGATCCTCCCACGCGCTACGTCCCCCTGGTGAAACTCCTCACTGTCAGGTGAAAAGAAGCGGCTGGCGACTCCACGTGTATCAGAGGAGGCATGTGGTAGTCTGCAGCCCTCCCCGGATCGGCAGAGGGGGTGGAGCAGTGACCAGGACAGCTCGTAGGAGTGGGGTAATTGGACGGGTACAACTGGGGGGGGGGGGGGGTTAAAAAATTCTAGTTAAGTTGCCCTAGTGGACCACACGATCTGCCACGCTGAAGAACTCCGGGTTAAGTGAATTCTCACTTCTACCTCGAATCAGCAATCATAGGATTCATTCCTCCTCCTTAGATGCCAGGTTGGGGTTACACACACTAATTTTCTGTCAAGAACTACGGACCCCCTGCAGTAGTCGACCCCCCGGCCATCCCATTTATAAATCAGGAATCAGGAACACTTTATTTGTCATCTCCTTTA
Organism: Lampris incognitus; assembly: GCF_029633865.1. NCBI lineage: Eukaryota > Metazoa > Chordata > Actinopteri > Lampriformes > Lampridae > Lampris > Lampris incognitus. The sequence goes on along the minus strand of NC_079223.1, from coordinate 44,363,930 downwards.
AAAACTCGGAAACTCTAGTTCCGCCACTGGTGCCTCCACAGAGTGATGTCTAATATAAGTCGGGGTAGCACCGGGGACATTGGTTTTCTCCTGGCACAGATGCGGACCTCTGTTGGCAGCTATGATTGGACGGGTCTTAATGCCCTGCCGGAGTTACAGCACTTGCTCTAGACCAGTGGTTCTCAACCTTTTTGGGGTCCTGGACCCCCTGCGTATTTTTGATCTACCCTGAGGACCCCTCCACCTGATCTTGGGGGAGGGGGGTTGCAATTTGATAGAAACAGTAGAAACTGCATTTTAAATTGCATTATAGCATTTATTCACTCTTTGGGGCAAAAATAAGAGCTTTCAGTTGTAACTTAGATATAGTTAACAAAACAGAATTCTTATGCAGTAACTTTCAGATATATGTAACAAAACAGAATATGTATTCAGTAACTTTCAGATATATGTAACAAAACAGAATATGTATGCAGTAACTTTCAGATATATGTAACAAAACAGAATATGTATTCAGTAACTTTCAGATATATGTAACAAAACAGAATATGTATTCAGTAACTTTCAGATATATGTAACAACAGAATTCTTATGCAGTAACTTTCAGATATATGTAACAAAACAGAATATGTATTCAGTAACTTTTAACAATGCAAACGGGAGCGAGATCTCTTATTAAAATACAACAAATTACACTTGTGAAACAGATGTAATTAGAGAAAAAAGTCCTGTTACCCTTTATAGTTTAGGTAGATAAAGGTCTCAGTCACATTTGAGTAAAATAATCCTATTTCTATAAATGTCATAGGATCTTTTTTTTAAAGATATTTTATTTTCACGGACCCCTTGCAATTACACCACGGACCACTAGGGGTCCGCGGACCCCCGGTTGAGAAACACTTGCTCTAGACAGACCGCAGATTAACAAGAGGATCAGCAAAACGTGATGGGATTCCCTGAACACGGCTGACGCGATTCTCTCCACCAAATACGCATGACCACCCGTGCGCGTCAAAAGGCTAATTTGTGGACGCATGTAGGGTGAAAAATGGTCCAATAGAAAAAAGGAAGGGTTGACTCTCAAACTAGGTCATCATTTGACCCTGCATGCGCCATCCAACTTGAATACGTTCAATTACGTAACTCCGAGGCTTCTTGGTAACACTGCGGGAACAAATGATCATTATGTGTCCCTCACAAACTCACTGGCTTTTCAACTGCCGACGTTTTCCTTTATCAGCACCAGTGCATTGTGGGAAAATGACCGCGGCTTCCTCGCGCCTTCTCTCCAACACAAGTTCCCTGAATCAAAAAAGGAAGGAAAAAAAATCCATTGGGGATTCCGGGTAGCGTGACGGTCTATTCCGCTGCCTATACCAACACGGGGATCGCCGGTTCGAATCCCCGTGTTACCTCCGGCTTGGTCGGACGCCCCTGCAGACACAGTTGGCCGTGTCTGCGGGTGGGAAGCCGGATGTGGGTATGTGTCCCCGTCGCTGCACTAGCGCCTCCTCTGGTCGGTCGGAACGCCTGTTCAGGGGGGAGGGGGAACTGGGGGGGGATAGCGTGATCCTCCCACGCGCTACATCCCCCTGGCGAAACTCCTCAATGTCAGGTGAAAAGAAGCGGCTTGCGACTCCACGTGTATCGGAGGAGGCACGTGGTAGCAGAGGGGGTGGAGCAGCGACTGGGACGGCTCGGAAGAGTGGGGCAACTGGCCGGATACAATTGGGGAGAAAGTGAGGGGGGGGGCTCCGTGAAGTTTTGTTGCATTCGAAATCCAAGCCGTCTGCTGCCACCCCATTTGATTGTATGCTAATTAGCCTCCGTTGTGAATTGGATGAATTGTGAGAGCCGAGGCGTGAGTTGAAGTCCGGTATAAAACAGCCTTGTTGGCCGGGGGCTGTGAGAAGGCTCCCATAGAGGGGCCCCTTCGACTGCCGAGAGGACTCTCCGGGAATTCCCCGGCAATTCCCAGAGCGACTTTCAAACTCACACATTCCCGTGTCGTCCCAACGGGGTGGGCAAAGAGTGCAGGTCGGTCCAGGGGTGTAGCACGAAATTCTGGGGCCCTATACACAAGCAGTCTCTGTGGGCCCCTTTCCTCTTTTGTCTCTCACGCATCTTTTTTTTTGAGTTCCAGCATACTGTATATCATTTACCATCAAGGTACATTCATCTATTGTAACCTAACTCAACTATCTTGCAGTGATTGAAAAAATGTTTAGTATCACTTCAAACTCTGGTGCATCCTAGGGCAGTGTTTCTCAACCGGGGGTCCGCGGACCCCTAGTGGTCCGTGGTGTAATTGCAAGGGGTCCGTGAAAGTAAAATATCTTTTAAAAAAAAGATCCTATGACATTTATAGAAATAGGATTATTTTACTCAAATGTGACTGAGACCTTTATCTACCTAAACTATAAAGGGTAACAGGACTTTTTTCTCTAATTACATCTGTTTCACAAGTGTAATTTATTGTATTTTAATAAGAGATCTCGCTCCCGTTTGCATTGTTAAAAGTTACAGCATAAAAATTCTGTTGTTACATATATCTGAAAGTTACTGAATACATATTCTGTTTTGTTACATACATCTGAAAGTTACTGAATACATATTCTGTGTTGTTACATATATCTGAAAGTTACTGCATAAGAATTCTGTGTTGTTAACTATATCTAAGTTACAACTGAAAGCTCTTATTTGTGCCCCAAAGAGTGAATAAATGCTATAATGCAATTTAAAATGCAGTTTCTACTGTTTCTATCAAATTGCAACCCCCCTCCCCCAAGATCAGGTGGAGGGGTCCTCAGGGTAGATCAAAAATACGCAGGGGGTCCAGGACCCCAAAAAGGTTGAGAACCAGTGTCCTAGGGTACTGATGCGGACACCCAAGCTAGCTGCTGCCTAGCTGTGGTAGTAGGAGTTAGCTAGCCACCTTTCTTTTAAAGGTTCCCAGCTCACCTTTCTTTTGGAAGAAATTACTCAACAGTTGTTTTCCCTCATTTTGCCTTCTCTCCCTTCCCTTTATTCTTTCTCCTTTCTGGCACCCAGATTTTGCTTTCTTTGGGAAAGACACGACTCTGCGCTTGTGCTTGTATCAGCAGTCACTCGCGACAGGACTAGATGAGCTGCATTGAGAGACGCTCGTGAGGGGCGGCCTAAACCATTTTGCACCTTTAATAAGGGGTGAGAGGGGCCTCAGAGAACCTCCACTATTTTCTTTCAGTCCCTCAGCCGATATATTGAGCCAATTTTAACTGAAGTAATGGCGCTAATTCTTCTTCTTTCGGCTGCTCCCGTTAGGGGGCGCCACAGCGGATCATCCGTCTCCATCTCTTCCTGTCCTCTGCATCTTCCTCTGTCACACCAGCCACCTGCATGTGCTCCCTCACCACATCCATAAACCTCCTCTTTGGCCTTCCTCTTCTCCTCTTCCCTGGCAGCTCCATATTCAGCATCCTTCTCCCAATATACCCAGCATCTCTCCTCCACACATGTCCAAGCCATCTCAATCTTGCCTCTCTTGCTTTGTCTCCAAACCGCCCAACCTGAGGGGTCCCTCTAATATACTCGCCCCTAATCCTGTCCTTCTTCATCACTCCCAATGAAAATCTTATCATCTTCAACTCTGCCACCTCCAGCTCCACCTCCTGTCTTTTCATCAGTGCCACTGTCTCCAAACCATACAACATAGCTGGTCTCACAACCATCTTGTAAACCTTCCCTTTAACTCTTGCTGGTACCCTTCTGTCGCAAATCACTCCTGACACTCTTCTCCACCCACTCCACCCTGCCCTGCACTCTCTTCTCCACCTCTCTCCTGCACTCCCCGTTACTTTGGACAGTTGACCCCAAGTATTAAAACGAATTAGGTAGAAATAAAAATGTGCAAACCAAAACAAATGTTTAATTCCAGGCTTCCCGAGGGCCCTCCCTCCTTTCTGGGCCCTGGTAGATCCCCCCACACCACCACCACCACCACCACTACGGCGCCGCCGGGCCGGGCCAGAGCCGCGGAGAGCAGACAAACAAGCTCCCAGTGAATTACCCTCGTCACGCGCACGAGCACGCCGACACACGGGAATAATGAAGCCTTGGTGTTGCGAAATAGTTCTGCTGGTGAGCACTTCCTTTCCCGTAAGTCTCCAAGGCTGAGATTTCCACTACAAACACACAGGGGGGGGATGAGAGTGACGTCGCACCATACCCACTTACAGAATAGACACACTGACTCTTTCCCGGTGTTCACAAAAGGAGGCCATTCAACGTTTGATTACACAGCACAGCTAAACGGATTTCTGCGCTGTACCGCCAAAACCCAAACATGCCGGACAAAAGAAAATCTCAAATCTACCGAACGCTGGCCCTCCTGTTGTCTACGCGTCAAAGGAAAAGAAAGGAAGACCCGCAACAGCGTTTAACAGCAGAGAAAAGACTCTAAATGATCTTTTTTCAACCTGGCATTTAATGATGTTTCCTTCAGTGACCCCGACATTAGAAAAGGTGAAAGGGTTTTTGTTCATATTTCCATCAACGCCGTACACCACTGGGGTACGGAGATTGTGTTAGGGTCACGTTTGACCCTAACACAATCTATTACTTTCTGCACATTTCTGCTACTTTCTTAGGCTATACACGTGCTACCTCTTGCCAAGAAGTTAATTTTTACACCTATGCAGCACCTTAAGCAATAACAATGATAATAATGATGATGATGATAAACCTTTACTTTAGTGAAGAGAACAAGTATGACAAGTGTGTTGTAATGAAAGCGGGGGGGGGGGTGTCCGCTGCAGTCCTTCTGCACTGTGAAGAGGGGAAACCCAGATAGTCACACAGAGTGTGATGAATCACAGCTTGTTTCTTTGTGCAAAATAGATTCGGGGTTTAGAATTCAATTAAATTGCTTCAATTTAGAGCTTTAACGAAGGCGGGTCATAAATGGCCCTCAAAGGGGCGTCCGGGTAGCGTGGCAGTCTATTCCGCTGCCTACCAAGATGGGGATCGCCAGTTCGAATCCCCCGTGTTGCCTCCGGCTTGAACGCGAGGGCTAGTAACCGTAAGAAAATCACCGAGCTGCTTTCAACCCTCTCGTCTATCTGCCCCCCCCCCTCCTTAAAACATGCACAGGAGAACAACTGTAATGTTGCGGGTGTTTTCTTTTTCGTTATTCGAGCAGCTCTCCGAGTAAAAAAAACGAGGCCTGCTGGGAAACACATGGGAAGAAGTGCTACCCCTGAAAATAAATACGTGTCTCAAAATGGAGCTCCACTGAGCCACAGTTTTCACCAGGGGAATCTGAACCCGCAAATCGTCCCGCACAGAACTGCACTCCCCGGGCGTAATGGCAGGACTGATACGCAGGAGGCTGATGAAAGGATAGAAGCCCCATCTTCTCCGTGACGGACGATAAGCATCGTCTAAAGGGGAAGAGGCATCGCCGTTCAGAAGCAGATACGCCTCAGCTACCTCTGTGATCAGTTTCACCCCATTTCCCTTCGCACCCCTCGATGCCCCGCTCCGACAGATTCACGCGCCATGTCATGACGACCAGGAGATAGGAATAACTAAAAGACAAAAAAAAATAATGTCCCGCCGACGCATGGCTGACTCTGAGGGATTTGAAAATTCACTCGAGTAAGTTTTGACAAGCAGCCGTTTGATTCTGGGCGTGTGCATATATGCATGTGTGGATGGGGAGATAAAACGAGAGAGAGAGAGAGAGAGAGAGAGAGAGAGAGAGAGAGAGAGAGAGAGAGAGAGAGAGAGAGAGAGAGAGAGAGAGGAAACCAGGAGTGCCGACAGGCAGTATAATTAGAGATTTTGCAAGAGGAGCAGAATGGAGAAAAAGAACATTCATCCATTATCCAAACCGCTTATCCTGCTCGACTTTCACACCTAGGGACAATTTAGTCCGGCTGACTCACCTGACCTACATGTCTTTGGACTGTGGGAGGAAACCGGAGCACCCGGAGGAAACCCACACAGACACGGGGAGAACACACAAACTCCACACAGAGGACGAGCCCCAAGGTTGGACTACCCCGGGGCTCGAACCCAGGACCTTCTTGCTGTGACGCAACCGCGTCAATACTCATTCAAACAAAAAGACGTCAACATGTGCAGACAGGAAGTTAAATTGTAAGCTAGGGCAGTCCCTCACACAACGGATATACTGCATACGACATATACAAACATACTATATCAACTGCCATGCATACCTTAACACGCACACACAAGCACACACACATACACACACACACACCATCATTACTGACAGTCACTCAGGGTCAAGTATGACTGTCTTCCTTCTCGGTCCTTGTGGGTCTTCATGTGGGCGTAGAGGCCGATCCTGGAGCTGCGTATTTTGGGACAATGTGGGTTGTCTACAATGTTGTAGTGCCCAGCACCCTCACAGACTGCCAGTGTCCAGGTCTCCCTGGTTTTTGTTGCTTGTTCCCAGGTGTTAAGGTCGATGCCAAAACTTTTGACGCGGTTCTTGATTTTATCTTTATATCGCTTCTTTTGTCCTCCTGGGGCATTGCATCCTGACACGAGCTGAGGGTAAAGGACTTGTTTCGGAAGGTGAGAGTCAGACATGCGGAGGATATGGCCAGTCCATCTCAGCTGATGTTGTGCGATGGTGGCAGTTATAGTAGGTATGTTGACCTCCTTGAGGATGCTGAAGTTGGTTCACTTATCCCCCCAGCTGATCTTAAGGATCTTCCTGAGGCATTGCTGTTGGTATGCCTTGAGTGCCTTCAGGTGCCTTATATATGTGGTTCAGGTTTCTGACCCATACAGGAGGGTAGCCAGCACTGCCACTTTGTAAACGAGAATTTTTGTTCTGGCCTGAAGGTCGTGGGTTTTCAAAAACCCTTCAACTCAATCTTGAGAAGGCCCAGCTGGCACAACTGAGACAATGGTGTATTTCAATTTCATTGCTGGCTTTGGGGCGGCATGGTGGCGCAGTGGTTAGTGCGGTGGCCTCACAGAAAGAAGGTTTTGGGTTCGAGCCCCGGGGTAGTCCAACCTTGGGGGCTGGTCCCGGGTCGTCCTCTGTGTGGAGTTTGCATGTTCTCCCTGTGTCTGCGTGGCTTTCTTCCGGATGCTCTGGTTTCCTCCCACTGTCCAAAGATGCATAGGTCAGGTGAATCGGCCATACTAAATTGCCCCTTGGTATGAATGTGTGTATGTATGTCGGCCCTGTGTGATGGCCTGGCGGCCTGTCCAGGGTGTCTCCCCACCGACCACCCAATGACTGCTGGGATAGGCTCCAGCAACCCCGCGACGCTGAGAGCAGGATAAGTGGTTTGGGTAATGGATGGATGGATATTGGCTTTGGAGGACAGAAGGATGCAAAGATATGGGAACAGTTCCACGTTTTCGAGTCTGGCATTGGCTACAGAGATGTATGGGAGCAGAGCAGGCATATTTCGGTTGGGTGGGGGCTGGTAGAGGATATGGGTCTTTTTTATGTTAATGGCCAGTTCAGGCTGCTTGTAATCCTTTGCAAAAGCATCCAGTATGCTCTGCAGTTCCTCTTCTACGAGGCACATTAAGGCGCTGTAATCAGCATACTGCAGCTCAATGATGGATATGGTGGTTATTTTATTTTTAGCCTCGAATCTGTTAATGTTCAGAAGATTCTCATCAGTTCTATACATGATTTTGACTCCGTGAGGCAGATTGGCACCCATGAGGTAGAGGATGGTGGCAATGAATACAGAGAATCGGGTTGGGGCAATGACACAGAGTTTTTTAACTCCTGTGTGGACTTTGAAGGACTCTGTCTCGTCTCCATAACTGCTGAGTATTTTAGCTGACATATTGTCATGTAGTAGCTGTAGTACTCTGATATATTTGTTAGGGCAGCCTATTTTTGACAGAACTAGCCAGAGGGCCTGGCGGTTTATGGAATCAAAAGCTTTGGTTAAGTCAAAGAAAAGGTTATGTACCATGGTTAATTCCATCCCTGGGGCTTTTTCTTGGAGTTGGCGAGTGGTGACAATCATGTTCATGGTGCCTCTATAAGGATGAAAACTACTCTGGTCAATTCCGTCCCTGGGGCTTTTTCTTGGAGTTGGCGAGTGGTGACAATCATGTTCATGGTGCCTCTATAAGGATGAAAACTACTCTGGTCAATTCCGTCCCTGGGGCTTTTTCTTGGAGTTGGGGAGTGGTGACAATCATGTTCATGGTGCCTCTATAAGGATGAAAACTACTCTGGGATTTTGGCAGAATTTCCTCGGATATTGGGATGAGTCTGTTGGCCAAGACCCTAGCCAGAGCTTTCCTTGTGGTGGAAAGCTGGGAAATGCCATGGTAGTTTTTGCACTCAGTTTTGTCCCATTTCTTAAAGATAGAGATAATGAGTGCATCCCTAAGTTGCGCAGGGATTTCCTCTTTTTCCCATAAGTAGCAGGGCATGGATATGTCTGAAGAGTGTAGGTCCACCTGCCCTCAGTACTTCTGCTGGTATTCCATCAGGACCAGTAGCCTTGTTGATTTTCATCTTCCCGATGGTATCCTGGATTTCTCTTAGTCTAAGTTGTGCTGCCATGTCCTCCTCTTTGGGTTGTTGAGGGAGTTGTTGGAGGGCATCCATCTCAGGGCTAGAGTCTTTGATTAAAAGGTCCTGGTAGTGTTTTTTCCACCTCTCTTTGATTGACTTGTTGTCTGTTAACAGCGTGTGCCCATCTTTGGAGCAAAGGAGGATTAGATGGTGGTGGTTGGGACCATATATTGCTTTAGTAGCGTCGAAGAAGCCTCTGGTATCCCCAGAGTCTGAAAGGTGTTGCATCTCAAGGGCCTTCTTCGTCCACCACTGGTTCTTCAATTCTCTGGCCAGACTTTGCTCTTGCATGGGCAGCTCATTTATTTTGGCAGCTGATGTCATTCTGCCAGATGGTAAAGGCTTGCCTCTTGATGTTGATTAACCGTTGGATTTCCAGGTCATTCTCATCAAACCAATCTTGGTGGTTCTTCATCTTATGTCCAAGAGTGGTTTCACAGGTGCCAGTGATTGCAGTCCTGAGCATATCCCAGTGGCTTTCAATATCCTCTGGATACAGCTTGTGTATTGAGCATGGTCTGGAACTGTTGACAATAGGAGTTATCAGTGAGTCGTTCAAGGTTGGGCTTTGGTGGCCCTGCTTTTTCTGTATCCTTCTTTTCCGGTAAAGATGGATGGACAGGGTGGAGCGAACAAGGTGGTGGTAAGTCCAGCAGTCATTCGCACTGTTCATCACTCTGGTATGAAGTACCTCGTGTTGGTCTCTTTGACAGATGATAATGTAGTCAATGAAGTGCCAAGTGTTAAAACGGGGGTGCTTCCAGATTGTTTTAAGTTCTTCTGGTGGAAGAGTGTGTTGGTTATGGTTAGGCTGTGTTCTGAGCATGTTGTTAACAGCAAGATGTGATTGGAGTTTGTGTTTCCAACTCCTTCTTTGCCAATTATGCCTCTCCACAAATTGTAATTTCAACCCACTCTAGCATTGAAATCTCCAAGCAGGATTAGCTTATCCTCCTTGGGGACTTTGGTGAGAACATTGTCCAGGTTAGCATAGAAGGTCTACTTTACTTCATCTCGAGAGTCAAGTGTTGGCATGTATGCACTGATGACAGCGACGCTTTGGTTATTTAACAAGCGGCAGTCATCTTGTCATCAGGCATTCATTGACGCCCAGAGGAAGCTCACTAGGGTGGCAAATGAGGCTGTTTTGATGGCAAAGCCCACACGGTGTATCCTTGGCTCATCAACTGCTTTTTCTTTCCAGAAGAAAATATGAGTTTCTGTTTCTGACTGCATGCTGGCGATCCCTCTGAATGCAGTGGTCAAGACAGGAGGTATGAGGCAGACTATGTTTAGGATACCTTTTCTAGTCCCCTCCCCAACTGAGGTGAGCTGCTCAGTCGTGGGTGCAGCAGCTGAGAAACCCATCTACTTCAGTCCCAGGGCTTAGTGACTGATCATACACCCACCGCCTGTGTGCTAGGTTGCAGCCAGGGGCTGCAAGACTTCACTGTCCTGCAGTGGCGCCGGCAGCCGTAATCCTGTACGCACCGTGCGTACATTTTTTAATGATTTTGTTCGATTTTGTTTTTGTTTTGTTTTTTTGATGCAAATACATTTGAAGGTCGATAATTTGTGTTAACGTCACTGGCTAATAGCGCATGGTGCGATGCGTACAGGATTACAGCTGCCGGCGCCACTGCTGTCCTGCCCCCGTCACCTCTTCCTGATTACCACAGGGCTTTGACCCGGGATGTTTATAGGTTGATCCTTGTGGGAGGACGCCTGCACATGACAACTTTTTATGTGGAGTGGATGATGCGCCTGTAGCCACCACAAGGTCCTTGGCAGGGGGTGGACAGAGTCCAATGGCATGGAGAACCAAGATGATTCGGGATCGCCCTCTGTTGCAGCAATTATACGCCTTCACTGCCATTGTTACCCAACGACATCTACTGCCGGTTCTGCTGTTGAGCTCTTTGTTGGATTGCACTTCGTCTGGAACCTCCCTTTTATCCGCCTTGGGTGACCCTACCAGGAGCCAAGGTCCAGATGGCATAGTTCTTGGGATCAATAGTACATGCAGGGAGGTGGCGAGTATTGGGCCAGATATCCTACTTGCCAAAAGGAATGTGAAGCGGTGCAGCGGCCTCTCGCTTCCTGGTGTAGTGGTCGCTGCGGGTCCATCAGGACCTTAGCATATGGCCGCTCCAACGCAAATGTGTCCGCAGCAACACCTTCTCATGGTACCTCCTGTTTTCACAAAGTCTGCTGCGGGGGCGACCGGATGGGTCGATTGGACTCGGCTAGCAGCCAATCTAGGAGAAGGACAACTCTGATTTCAAACCCGGGTAGATGAAGCTCTTTAGCCTGTCGGGCAGTTCATCTAGGAGAAGGAAACCTCTGCGGCCTTGCGGGTATACTCATCTACGGGAAAGGCTTCGGGAAGAAACCCTGAGGAAAAAAAATCTGCATCCGACTCCATTGCCAGTCGTCTCGCTAGTCTTGCCACTGGTAGTCAGTGGTCTCGGATGAGAGAGTGGGGCTGATGATGCACAACTCTTCCTCACTTTAATCATCGCGGAGTCATCTGTCATCCATCACAGGATGACTAGATGGTCCTCGTCGCTGCGACGGACGAATAGCAAGTACACGCAAGCTTCTCAACCATGGCAAGGCGGCAATCCAGGAGAACACACACACACACACACACCAACAACAACAACAACAACAATAGACCCATTTGACATAGCATAATAAGGAAAATAGACCAATCAAAGCCTGAATATATATTTTATGGTTCCTTTGAGTAATGATTGGCACATATAACCTACTAGAGCCAAAGGTGGGCAACAAAGCAGCTGACATTTTGCCTCTTTTGTGTGCAGTTGTCATGTGACAAGATGTTAAATAATACTAAAAAAAAAGTGCAAAACAGAGGCGTATGTCAAGCAAAACAAGCTTCAAACAGACTTCCAAGAGCGTAAACCCTTCAGCTTCTAGCTCATTCTCAACACCGCTGGCTTGGACATGAAAACAGGCTCAGGATTTTTTTTTGTACATTTCCTACCATTGCTTATTGTCTTGTTTTAAATTGGTATTTAGTGAGTGTTCCCCTCCCAGCGCCTTTCCTTGTGGTGACATGCAGAACTTCATAAGCACTTCTGAAGGGGCTGCAACCACGAAAGAAGCGATTTCCTGAAACTCGTGAAGATTACTGCTGGTTTTTGAACATCTATTTAAGATGTTTCTGATGCTTCCTTCGCCGCTCTCGAACAGCAGAAGCTGTTCAAATATCATGGCGGAAACAAGACATGTTTTTCTGAGGCTTGGTGAACAATGATATTTTTCTTAAAATGCATGTAATCCATTAGGCGGACAGTATCGCATTGTGCCGAACGGTTAGCCTGGATGTCATACAGCTCATGCGGTGCAGGTCAGGGACGGGCTGCAGCCTGCAGGACATAACCGGTTGTGAAACTCGAGTTCAACTTCAACTTTATCATCATGTGTATTGGAATACAATGAAATTCTTATGCTCTGGTTCTCCCTGCCTTAACACAAGGACTCACCATCCCCACACCAGACCTACATAGACTATGTACACAGAATTCATACATTGTATAGAAAAGTAACACAACAATGTAAGCTAAGTGCATCAGCTGTTCGGCAACCTGACCGCCTGCAGACAGAAACTGTTAGTGAGACGGGTGGTGTGCGACTTGATGCTCCGGTGGTGTTTTTTTAGACGGAAGGAGCGAGACCAGAACATGAGCGGGGTGGCTGGTGTCCTTAATGATGTTTTGGGCTTTCCCTTTGCAGCGAGTGGTGTAAATATTATGACGGTGTGGTATTTCCATGCCAGTGGTTTCTGCCGCCGTCTTGACAGTCCTGCGAGGCAGTCCTGAGCAGTCAGGTCACCAAACCACACTGCGACACATCCTGTCAACACACTCTCCATGGTACGGCGACAAAAGTTAACAAGTTTTGGTACTCGTGCCAAATTTCTTGAGACGCCTCAGAAAATACAGCGTCCGCTGCGCCTCCTTGAGCATGCAGTTGGTGTTGCGAGGGTGTCTGTGATGTGTAAACCAAGAAACCTAAACCTGTCCAGTTTCACCAGATGAACCATTGATGGAAATGGGAAAGTGATTTTCTCTGATCATTCTGAAGTCAGCAACGATGTCTTCTGTCTAACTGATATTTAAGAGTTTTGTTTTGTTTTTTTCATCATGGCACGATATAGTTAAATCTTCCTCTTCCTTCCTATAGGCCCTCTCATCGCTGCCACTTGGTGTCATCTGCGAATTTAATGATGTGCTGTTGTCATATCCGGCAACACAGTTGTGTGTAAACAGACTGTACAATACGAGAGGGAAGCAGCAGCCCAGAGGCATGCTGGTCCTAAGCACTAATGTAGATGAGTGTGTTTCACCTAGTCTCACAGTCTGGGGCCTGCCTGTTAGGATATCACATAGCCAACTACGGATAGAGTTACCCAGACCAAGACCTCTGGGTTTCAACACCGGTTTGGGAGGCACACCTGTACTCAAAGCAGAGCTGTACTCAATAAAAACTCTCTGGAGAGGTATTTATCTTTTCAAGGTGTACTAAAGCAGTAATGCAGAGCACGTGAGATACCGTCATCTACACATCTATTGGCAAACTATAATGTAACAGGCATGTTACATCTTACATATTCATTCTTTCATTCGTTCATTCATTCATTATCCAAACCACTTATCCTGCTCTCAGGGATGCTGGAGCCTATCCCAGCAGCCATTGGGTGGAGGTGGGGAGACACTCGAGACAGGCCGCCAGACCAGCACAGGGCGCCCACACACACACATACATACACACCTAGGGACAATGTAGTACGGCTGAGTCACCTGACCTACATGTCTTTGGACTGTGGGAGGAAACCGGAGCCCCCGAAGGAAACCCACCGCAGACACGGGGAGAACGTGCAAACTCCACACAGAGGACGACCCGGGACGACCCCCAAGGCTGGACTACCCCGGGGCTCGAACCCAGGACCTTCTCGCTGTGAGGCGACCGCGCTAACCACCGCGCCGCCATTTTATATATGATATTGTGGTGGACACGTATTGGGGACAGAATTCAACCCAGGAACTAAGGGTTAAGTCATGGTTGCCCTGGCAGGTTAACGCAGGGTTAAGTTATGGTTGTCCAGCCAGTTTTCTGATTATTCTTGCCACCTCCGCTCAGTCGAGCTGTGGTTTGGTTGCTCTCTGATTTACCGTGGATTAAAGAAAGTTGCCTACACGGCTAAAGTGTGAACCTACGGTCTTCTCCGTTCCTTCGGCTCTACACTGGTGACCCCGACGTCGGTTTTCGGATAAGTTTTCTGAAACCACACACATTATGGCTACGAACGCCGTTGCAATTAAACTGCCGGAGTTTTGGGAGTCTTCCGCGGCTACATGGTTCGCGCAGGCTGAGGCACAGTTCGCGCTCAGAGACATAACAGCAGACGAGACCAGGTACTACTACGTATTGGCAGCGCTGGGGTGCGCTACGGCTTCCAGGATAAGCGGTTTCATAACCAACCCACCGGCCGATGGTAAATACGCCGCACTTAAACATCTCCTCCTTGAAACTTTTGAACTGTCAACAACGGAGAGAGCACGTCGCCTCTTCGCAATTCAGGGCTTGGGAGATGGCAAACCATCGGAGCTAATGAGCAGGATGTTAAACCTACTGGGTCAAGAAAAGCCATGTTTCCTGTTTATGGAGCTGTTTCTGCGCAACATGCCGCCCCACGTCCAGACTGCGCTCGCTAACTCCACCATCACTGATCCCCGTGAGCTGGCAAAGGAGGCTGACCGATTCTTCGTCGCTACACAACGTTCCTCCCATGCCGGGGTGCTGGCTCCTACCTTCACTGGCCCCCCGCCGACATCGCGGGCGTGGCCCGACGGTGGCGCCACAGCATCAGACCGCTACAAGCCCTCTGGACTCTGTATGTACCACGCTCGATTTGGTGCGAAAGCTAAACGGTGCCGTTCCCCCTGCAACTACAGGCCGACGGGAAACGAGAGGGCCAACACTCAGTAGTGGCCATGAGTGTTGGCGATACGAGCAGGTTACTCTTCATCCTCGACACCATCTCCGGTCGGCGATTTCTTTGTGACACGGGCGCACAGAGAAGCGTGCTCCCTGCTACTGACGTCGACATCATGGGCGGGGAGCGGGGCCCCCAGTTGGCGACGGCTGACGGCAGCCCTATCCACACCTAAGGCGTGCGGTCTGTAGAACTGTGTTTTGGTGGACAACGTTTCACGTGGGAGTTCGTCATGGCCAATGTAACGCTTCCCCTCCTCGGAGCTGATTTTTTGTGCGCTTACGGTTTGCTAGTGGACATTCAGAACAGCCGTCTGGTCGATGCCTTAACCTTCTCCTCCTTCGCATGTACGCGGAGGGAAGCGGCCTATGCAGGTCTAGCCAACTCTCTCTCAGAGGCAGACAAGTTCACCCGCCTCCTCGCTGAGTTCCCTGACCTCACCCAGCCTACCTTCTCTGCACCCACCGCTAAGCATGGGGTGGAGCATCACATTGCTACGAAGGGGCCCCCGGTCTACGCCAGAGCCAGGCGTCTCGACCCCGCCAAACTCGCCATTGCCAAGTCTGAGTTCGAGCACCTGGAACGCATGGGGATCATCCGCCGCTCTGACAGCCCGTGGGCGTCCCCACTCCACATCGTCGCTAAGCCTGATGGAGGTTGGCGCCCATGCGGGGACTACCGCCGACTAAATGACGCCACCACGCCCGACCGCTATCCTGTCCCGCATATCCAGGACTTTTCTGCAAACCTGTCTGGCAAATGCGTCTTCTCAAAAGTCGACCTGGTCCGTGGTTATCATCAAGTTCCCGTGCACCCCTCAGATATCCCCAAGACAGCGGTGACTACCCCATTCGGCCTATTTGAATTCCTACGAATGCCATTTGGACTCAAAAACGCGGCCCAGTCCTTTCAGCGGCTGATGGATTCAGTGCTCCGTGGCCTTCCTTTCCTCTTCGTCTATTTGGACGACATACTCATCGCCAGCGCCTCCAAGGAAGAACACCTGTCCCATCTTCATGCCCTCTTCACACGCCTCAGCCAGCATGGGCTGATCGTCAACCCGGCGAAGTGCCGGTTCGGGCTGACGGCCATTGATTTCCTCGGGCATCGCATCACTGGGGACGGGGCAGTCCCCCTGCCCTCAAAGGTGGAAGCGGTGGCGGCCTTTCCGCGCCCCCAAACAGCTCGTGCGCTCAGGGAGTTCATCGGGATGGTGACATTCTACCACCGCTTCATTCCTCGAGCCGCCTTTATCATCCGGCCACTGTACGAGGCGCTGAAAGGCATGTCCCCCAACCAGGCGGTCGACTGGACAGCAGAGCGGGACCGTGCGTTCACCGAGACTAAAGCTGCGCTCTCCCAGGCTACCCTGCTAGCGCATCCTTCACCTACAGCGCCTATTTCCATAACCACGGATGCATCGGACTATGCTGTTGGTGCGGTTCACGAACAGTGGGTGGGGGGGGCTTGGCAGCCTTTGGCCTTTTTCAGTCGCCAGCTTACACCCCGAGAGCGCAAGTATAGTACTTTTGACAGGGAACTCCTCGGTCTCTGGCTCGCTGTCCGGCATTTCCGTTTCCTGCTAGAGGGCCGCGAGTTTACTGCGTACGTGGACCACAAGCCCCTCACGTTTGCCATGTCCAAGACGGCCGAGCCATGGTCCGCTCGCCAGCAGCGACAACTCTCCTACATTTCGGAATTCACTACCGACATCCAGCACGTCGCTGGTAAGTCTAACCAGGTAGCTGACTGCCTCTCTAGGGCAGTGATTGGAGCGGTCCACCTAGGCCTTGACTATGCACAGATGGCCGTTGACCAGGCCACGGACCCGAGCATCCTCCGTCTCCGGGCCTCCGACACGGGGCTCCGCCTGCAGGACGTTCCTTTCAGCGACACAGGTGCCACCCTCCTGTGTGACGTCTCCACAGGACAGCCCAGGCCCATCGTCCCGCACAGCTGGAGACGCCCCGTATTTGAAGCTGTGCACGGCCTCTCTCATCCAGGCGGTAAGCCATCCGTGCGCCTGACCTCTGCTAAGTTTGTGTGGGAGGGACTTAAGAGAGACGTGAAAGCGTGGGCCGACTCGTGTGTTGCCTGTCAGCGGGCTAAGATACACCGCCACATTAAGGCGCCCCTGGAACGCTTCGCAGTGCCGGAGAGACGATTTGACCATGTCCACGTCGACCTGGTTGGTCCCCTACCCCCCTCCCATGGGTTCACCTACCTCTTCACTGTGGTGGACAGGACTACGCGTTGGCCTGAAGCTGTTCCCCTGGCATCCACGACGTCTGCTGATGTGGCCCGGGCTTTTATTGGGTCGTGGGTCTCACGTTTCGGTACGCCTTCCGACCTTTCATCTGACCGCGGGCCACAGTTTACCTCAGAGCTATGGAGTGCTGTGGGTGAGGCTCTGGGCGTCAAGCTTCATCGCACTACCGCCTACCACCCTCAGGCGAACGGCCTATGTGAGCGCTTCCACCGG
Source organism: Lampris incognitus (assembly GCF_029633865.1). Taxonomy (NCBI): domain Eukaryota; kingdom Metazoa; phylum Chordata; class Actinopteri; order Lampriformes; family Lampridae; genus Lampris; species Lampris incognitus. The sequence continues at coordinate 44,346,848 of NC_079223.1, read as the reverse complement.
TCCATGAAGGCTGCGCTTCGGGCTACTCTCAAGGACTGCAACTGGGTCGACAAGCTCCCATGGGTCATGCTGGGCCTGCGGACCGCCCCGAAGGAAGACCTACAAGCCTCCTCTGCGGAGCTGGTGTACGGCACGCCGCTGCGAGTCCCAGGCGATTTCATGCCCAATGCAACGCGTCCCTGGTCAGCTGTGGACCAACGAGCCTCCTTGCTGGACGGGGTCAGAGCTTTCACACCCGTCCCTACCGCCCAACACGGCGCGCCGGTGTCCCAGGTGCCCCCAGGTCTGCAGTCAGCAGACTACGTGTTCATCCGTCACGACGCACACCGCCCCCCTCTGCAACCCCCTTATGACGGCCCCTTCCGCGTCCTGGAACGGGGAACTAAGCACCTGGTGGTGGATTTTGGGGGCACGGCCGAGCATGTTTCAGTGGACCGAGTTAAACCCGCACACCTGGACTTGACGCAGCCGTTGGAGTTAGCCCAACCTCCTCGTCGCGGTCGTCCCCCGGCTCCGCCTCCTCCCCCCGTGGAGGCCCGAGCTGCCTCTTCTGCTCCTCAGGCCGACCTCCACAGGCCCGCGTCAATGCCTCCCAGAGACACTCCGGCCCCTGTTATCCGGAGCCGCCGCGGACGGCCTGTTGTCCCCCCGCGCCTGCCTGACTTCGATTACTAGGGCGAATTCTGGGGGGGCTCATGTGGTGGACACGTATTGGGGACAGAATTCAACCCAGGAACTAAGGGTTAAGTCATGGTTGCCCTGGCAGGTTAACGCAGGGTTAAGTTATGGTTGTCCAGCCAGTTTTCTGATTATTCTTGCCACCTCCGCTCAGTCGAGCTGTGGTTTGGTTGCTCTCTGATTTACCGTGGATTAAAGAAAGTTGCCTACACGGCTAAAGTGTGAACCTACGGTCTTCTCCGTTCCTTCGGCTCTACAATATTACCAATCTTTCATAGCAACAGAGGTCAAAGCACCAGGTTGGCAACCATCCAGGCAAGAGACGGGTGTTTCTTAGGTACCGGCACACGGTGGTTTCCTTAAAACACAGCGGAGCCACACACAATGACAGGGGGGCGGTTTAAAAATGTCCGCAAACCTGAGACTGCGGAGTGTAGCATGCCTTGAGCACATGGGGAGGGATGCGGTCTGGGCCAGCAGCTTTACCAAGCCTTAACCCTTCTAAAGGTCTTACTCACATCAGCCCCCGTCACCTGTAGACCGACTTCCCTGGTGGGCGGTGTGCTGTTGTCACCGGGTCCAAGTTGCGAGCGTTAAAGGTTGTTCAGCTCATCCAGGAGCGAGGCGGAGGTGCTGACAGCCACACTGGGTTTAGATTTCTAGTCCATAATCGCCTGCGGCCCCCCTCCACATGCGCCACGAGTCACAGCCACTGTAGTCAATCTCCAGTTTGTTCCTATATTGCCTTTTAACGGCTTTGACGGCTCTCCTTAAGTCCATCCATCCATTTTCCGAACCACTTATCCTGCTCTCGGGATAAGCTGGAGCCTATCCCAGCAGTCATTGGGCGGCAAGCGGGGAGACACCCTGGACAGGCCGCCAGACTACCACCCAGGGCCAACATACACACACACTCATACATAGGGACACTTTAGTACGGCCGATTCACCTGACCTACAGGTCTTTGGACTGTGGGAGGAAACCGGAGCCCCCGGAGGAAAACCCACGCAGACACGGGGAGAACATGCAAACTCCACACAGAGGACGACCCGGGATGACCCCCAAGGTTGGACTACCCCGGGGCTCGAACCCAGGGCCTTCTTGCTGTGAGGCGACCGCGCTAACCACTGCGCCACCTGGATTTTTTTTGCAGCATTCTTTGTCCCCTGATTTAAAAAGCAGCGATACGGTCCCTCTAACACAGGCAAACGCCGCCGTTAATGCAGGGCTTCGGGTTGGGGTAGGAGCGTGTAGTCCCTACTGGGCTACAGTTGTCCACACAGAATCTAACATAGCCAGTGACTGAATCAGCACACTCACCCAAACTCCAGGATGAATCCTTAAAGACTGACCAGTCCGTTGATTCAAGACACCCCTGAAGTCTGGATTCGTGTTCTGTAGTCCAGCACTGTACCGCCCTCACGGCGGGCTGCACCCACTTCACTTCCTGCTTGTTGGCAGGAAGCTAGGGCGCCGACAGGTGGTCGGATGTCCCAAAGCGAGGTCGTGGGACAGACCTGTAAACTGCCTTGACCGCGGCGTTAACAGTGGGTCAAGAGTCTTATTGCCTCCGGTTGGGCAGGTGACATGTTGGTAAAATTCTGGCAGCACAGATTTCAGGTCACGGTGTTTAAAGCCCCCCCCTCCACGTTTGAGATGGTGTCAGGGTTCAAGTTCTCTTGCCTGCTGATGGCTCCATACAGCGGTCAACAGCACGCGGGGGGAAGGCCCTTGGCAGGTAGAAGGGTCTGCACCTTATTGGTCGTTGTTCCAACACCGGCGAACAAGACTGAGAGACTATTTCCATGTCAGTGCACCATGAATTGATAATGAGGAAGCATACGCCGCCTCCCTTTACCTTAGTCGTCACGGAAGGATCCGTAGAGTGCACAGGAAAACGTCCGGGTGGCGTGGCGGTCTAGTCCGTTGCCTACCAACACGGGGATGGCTGGATTGAATCCCCGCGTCGCCTCCGGCTTGTTCAGGCGTCCCTACAGACACAACTGCCCATGTCTGCTGGTGGGAAGCCGGGTGCGGGTATGTGTCGTGGTTGCTGCACTAGCGCCTCCTCTGGTCGATGGGGGCGCCTGTTCAGGAGGGAGGGGGAACTAGGAGGGGGGGGTAGCGTGGTCCACCCACGCGCTACGCCCCCCCCCCGGTGAAACTCCTCACTGTCAGGTGAAAAGAAGCGGCTGGTGACTCCACACGTATCGGCAGAGGGGGTGGAGCGGCAACCGGGATGGCTCGGAAGAGTGGGGTAACTGGCCGGGGAGAAAAGTTGGGGGGGGGGGGGACAACGTAAAATAGTATTTTTGTATTAGTTCGTATTGTACTAAGTAGCGATTGTATTCAGCTCCACAGGCTGTAGGACAGAACTTCACCTATAAGCCACCAGCAGCCAGGAGACTTCCCAACAGTCCGGGCTTCCCCAGTCACTGTGACGTAGCCGATCCCCAGGGGCACAAATTCACCAGAAGTTACGCAACACCAGCGTGGCTACTAAACCACATGTACTGGCAAACTGTCCTTTAGAGACCCGCAGCGTGATGGCGTGCGTACAACACATGTGTTATAACATGTGGCACAACACATTCATCTTCATCCTGACAGATTTCATCATCATCATCATCATCATCATCATCATCAGAATAACCTGGTGACTTTAGTGATGGCAGCGGTTGCAGACACAAACAGAGCAGGCACCGCCCCCCTAAAAGCGTTTAATTTCGCTCCAACCAATTTGGAAGACACGCTCACCCCCGTTTAACAGCTGCGGGATAGGCGCCCCCCCATCCCGCCACCCTGACTGGGATAAGCGGCGTGCATGATGGATGGATGGATGGATGGATGGCAGCAGAGATTTCCTCGAATATCAATATATCGATCGTTCGACTTGCGTGTCGTTATATCGAGAAAACCGCGAGGCATCGATATTTGAAAGTTACGATAAAACCTCCTTCTTCGGCGCCCCGTCCCCCCCGCCCCCCCCCCCCGGTCATCTGCCTCTGTGGTGCAGTGTTACTTGGAGACCACACGGGGGCGACGTTACGCTCTGCCGCCGTGTGGCCTCCGGAATCGGGGTTTGCCTCGCAAATCTGTATACGATTTGGCACGCCGACATAAATACGACACAAACGGGGCGCTCGACTTGCAGGGCAGGGTGCCACCTAGCGGTGCAGATACACCTGCTGCTGCCTCCTGTGGTCACACCTTCAGTAATGCTGCTAGTGGCTGACTCAGGTCTACAAAATGCTGGCACGACGCGACGTGTTGTCGCCATTCTTATTTGTATTATTACCATTATTATAGGCGGCTTAACTTGTTCATAAACTGGTCTGTGTTTTTTTATTTGTCTATATATATGTGTGTGTGTGTGTGTGTGTGTATAGATAGATAGATAGATAGATAGATAGATAGATAGATAGATAGATAGATAGATAGATAGATAGATAGATAGATAGATAGATAGATAGATAATCATTGTTCTGATTAATGATACTGAACAGAGGGACCGATGACCATCCTTTCAGTGTTTTGTGTGATTTCAGATTCACTCGGGCCTCCAATTTACACTCTGCCCCCCCCCCCCCCGCCCCCCGTTGTCCACTATAATGTGTCCTCCCTCTGGGACATTTTTATTTCTGGCCCGTGTTCCTATGTTCTCCCCGTTTTATCAAATCTTTTAATGTAAGGTGACCTTGAGTGTGCAGAAAGGTGCCAATCAAATCACATTATGCATCCGCAGGCAGGCTGCTTCCTGCTTCCTGCCGCAGCACGGACATGGTGCTGTTGTGATAAGCAAGTCCAGTCCAGTTTCAGTCCTTGCAGACCACTGCATTCTCTTCTGCACTTTGGTTGCAAATGGTCCCAAACTTTGGACTTTCTCTGGTATTGCTTTTTGTTTTTTTGTCTCAGATCCGGCCTCTTCTTTTTGTTCATCCTTCTTTCCCCCCATTTTCTTGACTCAAGTCAGTTCATCTGCATGTGACAGTAATGACTGTATGAGTTCCACATGCCCAGGTAGTATATCTAGACATACATGAAGATATAAAATGAAGTTTCGAAGCAGTAAATTGCGATCAAGGTGTTGTTTTGCTATTACGATACTCTATTACTCGTGACTGCCCAAATGATATGCGCTTTCATCCAGCCTGGCAGGTGAATATCGACAGATCGATACCTCAAGAGAGTCAATGGGCGGCATGGTGGCCCAGTGGTTAGCGCTGTCGCCTCACAGCAAGAGGTCCTGGGTTCGAAACCCGGGGTCGTCCAACCTTGGGGGTCATCCCAGGTCGTCCTCTGTGTGGAGTTTGCGTGTTCTCCCTGTATCTGTGGTGGGGTTTCTCCGGGTGCACCGGTTTCCCCCATCATCAAAAACACATGCATGTTAGGGTTAGTACTCCTGTCTGTGCCCCTGACCGAGGCACGGCAAGTCCAACCGGAGGTGGTCCCCGGGCGCTGCACGGCGGCTGCCCACTGCTCCTAGCTACACAGCTAGGATGGGTTACATGCCGAGAGGAATTTCCCCACAGGGATTAATATAGTATACCAAATACCAATGGTGAAATGGTCCGCTGGCCTGACTCCCCTTAGCTCATCCGTCCAACGGCGCCTCTTTGACATGTCAAGGGAACTCTTGAGTCAGGCCGTGACCCTCCTCACATGGCGGCCATCTCCAAGACCACTCAACCAACGAGGACACTCCATGTCAGGTTTGTCTGACAACACCACATGGCATCAACGGCACACAGCCTTATCTCTCTGTGACTGGGAACATCAGACCTTCAGCACTCTGCAGCAGCCCACCTCCAGCTTTATGTGAGATACAGCCTGACGAAATTAAACTTTGTCCAGGTCTATCAGCTTGTACAGATAATGCAGCCGGGATCTGTGTGCCTGTGCATATACAATGCCGTTAATTTAACAGCACCACACACCGCCCTGGGAACAGGTTGTTCAGTTGTTGGAACATGTTCAGATAAGGACGAGCTATCATGTCTGTGGATGTTCTCATTCATCCAGGTCATGGTTATCCAAAGGAGTTGAATCAAGTGCAACTGGACTTGGTGTATATCCGTGAAGATGTTTCGCCACTCATCCAAGAGGTTTCCTCAGTTCGTGCCTTTCTGACTAGACCAAGCTGGGCGCGGTCATAACATCGGTACACAAAAGAGCCACTCATGTCTATGGCTCTGTTAGCGACGGGCGTTGGTAAACATCGAGACACAAAGAGCCACGCATATCAATAGCTCTGACCACGACTCCTAGAGGATAAATTCTGAGTCTCATCACCAGCCAGTCAGACTCGCTTGGTCTAGTCAGAAAGGCACGAACTGAGGAAGCCTCTTGGATGAGAGGTGAAACGTCCTCACGGATACATACCAAGTCCAGTTGCACTTGATTCAACTCCTTTGGATAACGAGCTATCATATAAAGTTACGTGAAATGGCAGTTATATAGGCCGCAACCAATAAATGTCCTCATGTTGTCTATCCGGGTGGCGTTTAGATGGGATACGGGAGATCTGAAGTGGTTACCTTCTCCACATCACCAGTATTTGATGCCTCCACCTGTCACCTCTTCTTACCTTGACTCCTTTAGTAGAGCTTCCTTAGCTTAACCCTTACCCAAACCCTGTTCAGGGAGAGACCTAAACTTGAAGCTCAAATCCAGGATTTTCCTCCATTAACAAATACTTATTTTATCCATCTGGACCATGGAGTCAGGTTATATGATAATAATTAGCATCTTTTCCATATTACGCTGTTGCCATTTACGGAGGGTAGGACGAACACTGGTGCAGCATAAAACACGTTTCTACTCAAAGAGCGAAAAAGGACTGAAAGATGATGCTTCTTTTAGACAGGTAATGATGCTTCTTTTAGCCAGCTAATCTACCATTTCTACAATCAATATTACTGTACAACATCCATCCATTCATCCATTATCCAAACCACTTATCCTGCTCTCAGGGATGCTGGAGCCTATTCCAGCAGTCATTGGGCAGCAGGCAGGGGGACACCCTGGACAGGCCGCCAGGCTATCACAGGGCTACTGTACAACCGTGTTCCCATATATCAGGCGACAGGCATGGGCGCAAGTCCATGAATACTGAGATGTCATCCAGCACTTCACCTGTGTCCCCGTCCACAGGGTTGGTTAGTGGTTGTGTCAGGAAGGGCATCCGACGTAAAACTTTGCCAAATCAGTATGCGGGTTGACCATACCGGATCAGTCAAGGCCTGGGTTAACAATTGCTGCCCCGATGGAAACTGTAAAATCCCCTGTGGTGACCTCTGAGAAACGGGGAACGAGCCGAAAGAAGTGTTCCCATATATGTTGATGTACTTTGCAAATTTTTGTCTTCTGCATTTAACCCATCCTATTGTATAGGAGCAGTGGACAGCTGCAGCACCGGGGACCAACTCCAGTTCTTCTTTCCATTGCCTTGCTCAGGGGCACAGACAGGAGTATCAACCCTAACGTGCATGTCTTTCTGATGGTGGGAGGAAACCCACGCAGACACAGGGAGAACATGCAAACTCCACACAGAAAGGACCCTGGGACGGCCTGGGGTTCGAACCCAGGAGCCTCTTGCTAGGAGGCAACAGTGCTAACCACTAGGCCACCGTGATGCCCACAGACTGTCTGCGTTAGCTTTGGTCCTGGGATGTGATTTTTACAAGATGGGAACTGTTTACTACTGAGCTGATGACACACCAGCCACAATGGCTGCTACACCTTGTTTGTAGTCTTCACTGCCAGAGGGGGAGAGAGAGAGAGAGAGAGAGAGAGAGAGAGAGAGAGAGAGAGAGAGAGAGAGAGAGAGAGAGAGATCGCGGAAATCACAGATTGTACCTTTAACTTCTCCTCAACTACCCAATCAGTGGACCACATTGCAGTGCAGGAGGCGGGACTTGAAATCCCCAGTATCCCCTCAACAAATCACCATCTAGTTTAGGACAGCGGCTGTCTTAATGCCTTCCTAGAGAACGTATGTTTGCATAAAGGCTGTCAAGAAAACTGTCTTTCCAGAGGGACTGGGCAAGAGGTAACAGCTGTCATGCCTGAAATGCAATTACTGAAATTGCATTACTGAAATGCAACCAGGGATCAGGGACATTTCTCTGTCATTTCATTCCAATCTGCAAAAAATCTACAAAAACACATATATCCAACACATATATATATATATATATATATATATATATATATATATATATATATATATATATATATATATATATATATATATATAACTTTATAAAAATAAAATTCACTGTCCAAGAGAGCAAACGCCAGGATGACTGTCAGAACTGACAGTGTGCATGGGCTAGCAGTTAGCTTAGCCTGCCCCGCTTCCGCTTCCGGTCTCACATTACATTACAGTCATTTAGCCGACACTTTCATCCAAAGCGACTTACAAGAAGCGCATTTAACGTAGGGAATCAGGAGAACTACTCGTCATCAGTGGTCATAAGTGCATCTTCAGATACACTTGTGACCTGTAGTCATAAGTACTAGTCATCAGAGGTCATAAGTGCACCTGTCAGACCGGCCTCTCGGTGTTTCCTCCTCGGGCACAGCACCAGGCAGTCCGAGTTGAATCAGGTCAGACTCAGCTGGAATTCTAACGTTATTAATCACAAGTCAAAACGAAAACCGACACGCTCTCGCACTTTGTTGTCACCCAGATGTGAAAGATAAAGGAGGGGTAAAACTCCACGAGATGCTCCTCGCTAAACCGCCACTCGTAACCCACTGTTACCGAAACTACTGAGCCAGCGCTGTGGGTTGAATTAAAATAGCCACGAGGGTTTTAAAAAAAGCCCCACGGAGCGATGGGTATTTATTCATTTCCGGCCGGGGACAGTCTACGGCACACATGGCTGTGCTTGATAGATGTGGTTAGGTGCACATTTCAAGTGGCAGATCTCCTCCGGCCGCTATGACACCCGCGCCGCAGCGCTTCACGGCGAGAACTAACTGCAGAAACACCTTTGGGAAATCACACGAAGAAGTGTGAAATAAATAGCCTCCTTCCTTTCTTATTACGAAACCACACTCGAAACCGCAACGCTTCCTAATCCCCCGGTGGGGAATTAGCTGGGCAAGAGTGAGAGTCCTCGGGGGGCACATGCACTTAAAGTACTTTAAGACACAATCTGAAACCGTAGGATACAAGCGTCCCCCCTATCGGATCACCGCCCCCCCCCCCCGATGCTGGCTTTGTTCTCCGTGCCCTATTATGTGCATACTGAAGATGCTTTCCCCCCTTTCTTTCCGTTTGGAATTCATCCCATATCCCACCATCGCTTTTTCAAAAGTGATACATTTTTCCTTTCTTTCTTTTTGTATGTAGCCAAAGACAACTTTCCCTACGGTTTGCGGCTGTGAACACCGCTGGCATGACTCAGGCCTGCGAGCCTGGGTTGCTACCGAAGAACCTCGTTGCCCCCCCCCCTCCATCTTGGAGCACGCAACTAGTAATGACACCACAGCCGACGGTCCATTCGGGCAGCACGGTGGCCCGCAGCAAGAAGGTCCTGGGTTCGAACCCGCGGGGTCGTCCAAGCTAGCTACACAGCTACACAGCTGAGATGGGCTAAAACAATTAAAATGTCAAGTCCATTTAATGCGAGTGTGCAACATGTAGCTCACTTACAGCGGAACGAGGAACAGGAGGTGCAAATTATGTGGACCACAGATCAGTATCACGGTCCTGCTTAGAGACCGCTTGTGGATTAAGATGGGCCTGGAGAGCGAAAAAGATTTTAGACCTTTTTTTTGGGATGAAACGAGTGAGCGTGCAGCCCGGATGGGGGACAGTGGGGGGGGGGGGGGTCACGCCACCATTCTGGAGCCAGCTGAGAGGAAGGTCTGGCTGCAGAGACGGTAAGAAGCCTCCCAGAGAGGAAGAGGGAAGGAGGCTGCAGAGGAGTGTTGGTGAGGATACGGGTTCGCGTTTAAGCCGCTGCAATTCCTTGAAGTGCCTTTGGAAAGCCCGCGGCAAGGCTTTGAACTTCATGCAGACGGCAACTGGGAGCCAAACGAGGACGGACCGGAGAGGTGAGACGTGTGCACATCTCGTCGGTTCGAAGACCGAGCGTGCAGCATCATGCTGGATGCAGGAGGGATGTAGCAACAAAAAACACCCCCCCCCCCAAAAAAAAACAAAAACCTGTTGGTCAACTTCCAGCTGACGCTTTTAAACTGTGCTGAAGGTTAGGAAAGGACACGCGGCGTTTTATGCAAACTGTGATTAAAGAGGTTGGAAAAAGTGCAACCCGAATACATCATCCGTCCATCCATCCATCCGTCCGTCCATCCGTCCGTCCATCCGTCCATCCATCTGTCCATCCATCCAGCCATCCATCCGTCCGTCCGTCCATCCATTCGTCCATCCATCCATCCGTCCGTCCGTCCGTCCGTCCATCCGTCCGTCCGTCCGTCCGTCCGTCCGTCCGTCCATCCATCCAGCCATCCGTCCATCCATCCAGCCATCCAGCCATCCGTCCAGTCATCCATCCATCCTTCCATCCATCCATCCATCCAGCCATCCATCCGTCCGTCCGTCCGTCCGTCCAGCCCTCCATCCAGCCATCCAGCCATCCGTCCAGTCATCCATCCATCCTTCCATCCATCCATCCATCCAGCCATCCATCCATCCATCCATCCGTCCGTCCGTCCGTCCATCCATCCATCCCTTCATCCATCCATCCATCCATCCATCCATCCATCCAGCCATCCATCCATCCATCCATCCATCCAGCCAGCCATCCATCCATCCATCCGTCCGTCCATCCATCCATCCATCCAGCCAGCCATCCATCCATCCATCCATCCATCCAGCCAGCCATCCATCCATCCATCCGTCCATCCATCCATCCATCCATCCAGCCATCCATCCATCCATCCGTCCGTCCGTCCATCCATCCATCCCTTCATCCATCCATCCAGCCAGCCATCCATCCATCCAGCCATCCAGCCAGCCATCCATCCATCCATCCACCCAGCCATCCAGCCAGCCATCTATCCGTCCATCCAGCCATCCATCCATCCATTATCCGAACCGCTTCTCCTGCTCTCAGGGTGGCGGGGATGCTGGAGCCTATCCCAGCAGTCATTGGGTGGCAGGCGGTGAGACACCCTGGACAGGCCACCAGTCCATCACACAGCCCCCCCCCCACACACACACACACACACAGCTGGGGACAATAGAGTACACTAGAATCATTTTTTGATAAAATATATAAATAAAATCATCATCATTCATTCGTATGTATTTGAAGGAGGCCAGACTGGGGTTTGTCCCTCACAGACGTACGGCGTCCCCGTCTAAGTGCTGGGTCCCTCGCCCCCTCAGTAAGCTGGTCTCTCAACATGTCTCTCTCTCTCTCCGGGTGTCACCGTTTACATTTTTGAAAAAAAAAAAAAGAGGACGTGAACGTTTACATCTGAATCTACACCAGCAGAAAGAAAATCTCCGATCAAGGGGAGCCAACCCCCCCCCCCCCACAAGTATTCGTCCACTTCCTGTCATTCATTTTGAAGGGCAGTACAGCTTTCATGGAACGAATATTGATTTCCGTTTTGGGCTTTCCCCCCTTTTCTCCCCCAATTGTATCCGACCAGCGTCAGGTGAAAAGAAGCGACGGAGAAAGAACCGCTCTGTCCGAGCCGTCCCCGGTCGCCGCTCCACCCCCTCTGCTGATCCGGGGAGGGCTGCAGGCGACCACACGCCTCCTCCCATACACGTGGAGTCGCCAGCCGCTTCTTTTCACCTGACAGCGAGGAGTTTCACCAGGGGGACGTAGCTCGTGGGGGGATCACGCTATCCCCCCAGCCCCCCCACCCCCCGAACAGGTGCCTCAACTGACCTTCACCTTGTTTTAACCTTGTTTTCACCTGACAGTGAAGAGTTTCACCGGGGGGGACGTAGCTCGTGGGGGGATCACGCTATCCCCCCCCAGTCCCCCCCCCAAACAGGTGCCTCAACTGACCTTCACCTTGCTTTCATCTGACAGTGAGGAGTTTCACCAGGGGGACGTAGTGCATGGGAGGATCACGCTACCCCCCCAGCCCCCCCCCCCCCGAGAGCCGCCCCGACTGACCTTCACCTTGTTTTAACCTTGTTTTCACCTGACACTGAAGAGTTTCACCGGGGGGGCGTAGTGCATGGGAGGATCACGCCACCCCCCCAGTCCCCCCCCCCCGAACAGCCGCCCCGACTGACCTTCACCTTGTTTTAACCTTGTTTTCACCTGACACTGAAGAGTTTCACCGGGGGGACGTAGTGCATGGGAGGATCACGCTACCCCCCCAGCCCCCCCCCCCCCCGAGAGCCGCCCCGACTGACCTTCACCTTGTTTTAACCTTGTTTTCACCTGACACTGAAGAGTTTCACCAGGGGGACGTAGTGCATGGGAGGATCACGCTACCCCCCCAGTCCCCCCCCCCGAACACCCGCCCCGACTGACCTTCACCTTGTTTTAACCTTGTTTTCACCTGACACTGAAGAGTTTCACCGGGGGGACGTAGCGCATGGGAGGATCACGCTACCCCCCCCAGTCCCCCACCCGAACAGGTGCCTCAACTGACCTTCACCTTGTTTTCACCTGACAGCGAGGAGTTTCACCAGGGGGACGTAGCTCGTGGGGGGATCACGCTACCCCCCCCCAGTCCCCCCCCCCAGAACAGGTGCCTCAACTGACCTTCACCTTGTTTTCACCTGACAGTGAGGAGTTTCACCAGGGGGACGTAGCTCGTGGGGGGATCACGCTACCCCCCCAGTCCCCCCCCCAAACAGCCGCCCCGACTGACCTTCACCTTGTTTTAACCTTGTTTTCACCTGACACTGAAGAGTTTCACCGGGGGGACGTAGCTCGTGGGAGGATCACGCTACCCCCCCCCAGCCCCCCCCCAAACAGGTGCCTCAACTGACCTTCACCTTGCTTTCACCTGACAGCGAGGAGTTTCACCAAGGGGACGTAGCTCGTGGGGGGATCACGCTACCCCCCCAGTCCCCCCCCCCCGAACAGCCGCCCCGACTGACCTTCACCTTGTTTTAACCTTGTTTTCACCTGACACTGAAGAGTTTCACCGGGGGGACGTAGCTCGTGGGAGGATCACGCTACCCCCCCCAGCCCCCCCCCCCAAACAGGTGCCTCAACTGACCTTCACCTTGCTTTCACCTGACAGCGAGGAGTTTCACCAGGGGGACGTAGCACATGGGAGGATCATGTTATTCCCCCCAGTTCCCCCTCCCCCGCCCAAACAGGTGCCCCGACTGACCAGAGGAGGCGCTAGTGCAGCGACCAGGACACACAGCCCGCAGACACGGCCAGTTGTGTCTGCAGGGACGCCCGTGAGCACTGGTTTCTTGCCAGGACCGGGCGCTGCGAGGACAAGTTAAAACACACACCAGGGATTTCCCAGCATGCCTCTGCTGAGGCGAGACTGCGCGAGTGTGTGTGTGCGCTGCGGCCGCGGCCGAGTCAGCCCCCCCGCAAAGCCAGGCCTTGAACTCAGAGCGACTCCTTCTAAGCACAGACAGGGACCTTTGAGCGCGGCGGCAGCACCGATGACGTCATCAGCCATGGACGCGTCTGGCACTCAGCTGTGGAACAGTCACACTGTCCGTTTCAGCTGAGCTGGCGCCTCTGCACACACAGGGAATGTACAGGAAATGTAAAGTGCTGCCGCTCTGTCATAGAATTCGCACACACACACACACACACACACACACACACACACACACACACACACACACACAGAAGCAACCGCACACAGACAGGTAAGCCTGATCTGATATACACGTACAAACCCGCGCACACACACACACACACACACACACACACACACACACACACACACACACAACACAATGGGGACTGTCAAATCCATTGTCTGATTCCGCACAGCGGGGGGCACGATTCATACCGTGGCAAATTGTGTCAAGCAAAAACACACAAGCTAATTGGCAGAAAGCTTTCAGATATCCTGATCGCATACCACCCCCCCCCACCCCCCACCTCCCACCCCACGCCCCCCCCCCAATTACTCCCTCCAGAAAGCGTCTCTGAAGTCAAAAAGTACCGTTTAATTGGCGAGCACACAATGGCATATTTCATTAACATTTCTGGCTCTCGCCTCCGTTTTTACTCGATTATGCACGACAGCCTCAGCCCTCCTCCTCCTCCTCCTCCCCCTCCTCCTTTTCCTTCTCCTCCACCTCCGCTTTCTCCTCCACCTCCGCTTTCTCCTCCACCTCCTCCTTCCGTTCCTTCTCCACCTCCTCCCCCTTCTCCTCCTCCTCCTGTTGGACAAGCGTACGTGTGGCCTTAAGTCTTTAACGCCTCCTGGTCTTTCTGTAGCCCTGTCTGCCCTGATGTCGACTGGACTCTGCTGGCAACTCGGGATGACGTGATCCAACAACAGATGGGATTTCACCCGCTCTCCGGTCAGCTTGTTGACAGCACCAAAACCCGACCTTTCAAGAGGACCGCCAAGCCCTGGCACGAGGCAGGGCCATGAACAATGCAAAGAGGCAGGAGTCACCGGGACGCCGTCAGGAGGTGCAGACAGACTTGTTTACATGGTCAACCAGACGTGATCAGCTATTAGACTTGTTTCCATCCATCCATCATCCAAACCGCTGATCCTGCTCGCAGGGTCGCGGGGATGCTGGAGCCTATCCCAGTAGTCACTGGGTGGCAGGCGGGGAGACACCCTGAATAGGCCTCCAGGCCACCACAGGTCTAGTGCATCACAGGGAGACACCCTGAATAGGCCTCCAGGCCACCACAGGTCTAGTGCATCACAGGGAGACACCCTGAACAGGCCACCACAAGTCTAGTGCATCACAGGGAGACACCCTGAACAGGCCACCACAAGTCTAGTGCATCACAGGGAGACACCCTGAACAGGCCACCACAGGTCTAGTGCATCACAGGGAGACACCCTGGACAGGCCGCCAGGCCACCACAGGTCTAGTGCATCACAGGGAGACACCCTGGACAGGCCTCCAGGCCACCACAGGTCTAGTGCATCACAGGGAGACACCCTGGACAGGCCTCCAGGCCACCACAGGTATAGTGCATCACAGGGAGACACCCTGAACAGGCCTCCAGGCCACCACAGGTCTAGTGCATCACAGGGAGACACCCTGAACAGGCCTCCAGGCCACCACAGGTCTAGTGCACCACAGGGAGACACCCCGGACTGGCCTCCAGGCCACCACAGGTCTAGTGCACCACAGGGAGACACCCCGGACTGGCCTCCAGGCCACCACAGGTCTAGTGCACCACAGGGAGACACCCTGGACAGGCCTCCAGGCCACCACAGGTCTAGTGCATCACAGGGAGACACCCTGAACAGGCCTCCAGGCCACCACAGGTCTAGTGCATCACAGGGAGACACCCTGGACAGGCCTCCAGGCCACCACAGGTCTAGTGCATCACAGGGACACACCCTGGACAGGCCTCCAGGCCACCACAGGTATAGTGCATTACAAGGACACACCCTGAACAAGCCTCCAGGCCACCACAGGTCTAGTGCATCACAGGGAGACACCCTGGACAGGCCTCCAGGCCACCACAGGTCTAGTGCATCCCAGGGAGACACCCTGGACAGGCCTCCAGGTCACCACAGGTCTAGTGCATCACAGGGAAACACCCTGAACAAGCCTCCAGGCCACCACAGGTCTAGTGCATCCCAGGGAGACACCCTGGACAGGCCTCCAGGCCACCACAGGTATAGTGCATCACAGGGAGACACCCTGAACAAGCCTCCAGGCCACCACAGGTCTAGTGCACCACAGGGAGACACCCCGGACTGGCCTCCAGGCCACCACAGGTCTAGTGCACCACAGGGAGACACCCTGGACAGGCCGCCAGGCCACCACAGGTCTACTGCATCACAGGGAGACACCCTGGACAGGCCGCCAGGCCACCACAGGGCCTATAGGGCCTATACATAGGAAATCTATACCAGTCATGCATAGCTGAAAGTAACGCCATCATTTAAAGGTGCAGGCCGCAATTTATGCACACAGTGGCTGTTCGCCCCGCCCCCGCCGCTACTCTGGTCACACTTCAGAAATGCTCCCGACTGCGTCACCTGGAGACGAGGAAACCAGCCGGCGCTGCGCGGCCTCCAACTTCTGCGAGGCTTTCACGTTGTCATTTTTCACATTTAAAAAAGATGCACAACGTCGACCCGACGGCGACATATAGGTCCCGCACAGCGCTCGTGTCGTCGCAGCACCGCAGCTTGTACATTTCAGCGACCGCACAAAAAAGTGACGGCGCAACCCGACACTAACGCTCCGAATGGAAAACCAAGACCGAACGTTGTCGCACGAGGAGACCAGTCACATACTGATGAGTGTCCCAGACCACTTCCCCTAAACCGAAAGCACCTCGGTGAGCGACTCTCGATAAAAGATGTTCCTTAAAGTGACTGCTTTAAATGCGAAACCAGTTTCGGAGCCTCGACTGGATGCCAGCAAAGAGGCCGAAGGTGCTTGCTCAAAAGCCCAAGTCACAGTTACCGCAAAACTGTGCAGCATGTGTAAGCGTGCATGCTGCACAGACGCCGGTCGGACGATGCGTCCTGGCCTAGGTGGCGTGTCACAACGGTGGCGGGGGGGAAGAACCAAAATACTGCAGTGGTGGAGGACGCCACGCCACGGGGCCGTTCGCTGTTCCTCGTGTCTTTCACAGCAGACAAGAGCACATAGAGTCCTGCATAACAACAAAGGACGTGATGCTGTTGGAATCACAGCAAGGTTGCTTTGAGGCCGAGCCAACACTTTTGTTACCTTGTGCTGAAAAAAAAAAAGAAGGGAGAATGAGATGCAAATTGATTTGCCCTCCGAAGAGCAACGTAAATATCGCATCTGGGCTTCGGCCGCTGCACAGGTGGTCTCAAGAAGACAAATATTTTTGCACACCTCAAATCAGAGAAAGACCTGAACAAAGACTGATATGACACCAGTCTTTGTTCAGGTCTTACACACACACACATATATATATATATATATATATATATACACACACACACACACATACGTACATTTAAACACATACATACACACATATATTTCATCTCATCTCATCATCAGACGTCCCTCTCCCCAGTAACGCCCCCCCCCCCAGCTCCTCCTGGGTGATCCCAGGAGTTCCCAGGCCAGATTGGACACGTAGTTCCTCCGGCGAGTTCTGGGTCTACCCCGGGGTCTCCTCCTAGTTGGACGTACCCGGAATGCCTCCAAAGGAAGGTGCCCAGGAAGCATCCTGATCAGATGCCCGAACCACCTCAACTGGCTCCTTTCAACGCGAAGGAGCAGCGGCTCTACTCCGAGCTCCCTCCGGATGTCCGAGCTCCTCACCCTATCTCTAAGGCCGAGCCCAGACACCCTACGGAGGAAACTCATTTCAGCCACTCGTATCCACGATCTCAGCCTTTCGGTCACTACCCAAAGCTCTTGACCATAGGTGAGGGTTGGAACGAAGGTTGACTGGTAAATTGAGAGCTTTGCCTCCCGGCTCAGCTCCCTCTTCACCACAACGGTCCTGTACAACGTTTGCATTACTGCTGATGCTGCACCAATCCACCTGTCAATCTCCCGCTCCATCCTACCCTCACTCGTGAACAAGACCCCGAGATACTTGAACTCCTTCGCTTGAGGCAACAACTCATCCCAGCCCGGAGGGAGCAATCCACCATTTTCCGGTAGAGAACCGTGGCCTCAGACTCGGAGGTGCTGACTCTCATCCCGGCCATTTCACACCCAGCTGCAAACCGACCCAGTGCGCGCTGGAGGTCTCGTTCTGGTGAAGCCAACAAAACCACATCATCTGCGAAGAGCAGATGATGAATATCACAAACAGAATCGGGGACAAGGGACAACCTTGGCGGAGTCCGACACCCACCGAAAACGTGTTTGACTTTATGCCGAGAATACGAACACAGCTCTCACTTTGGTTATACAAGGACCGGATGTCTTGTAGCAACGGCCCCGGTGCCCCATACTCCTGCAGTACCCCCCACAGAGTGCCCCGGGGTACAGGGTCATAAGCCTTCTCCAAGTCCACAAAACACATGTAGACTGGCTGGTCAAACTCCCATGCCTTCCTCAGCACTTCTGCAAGGGTAAAGAGTTGGTCCGTTGTTCCACAGCCGGGACGGATCCACATCGTTCCTCCTGGATCTGAGGTTCGACAATCAGCCGGAGTCTCCTTTCCAGCACCCTGGAGTAGACTTTCCCAGGGAGGCTGAGCAGTATGATACCCCAATAATTGGAGCACACCCTCCGCTCCACATATATACTCACACACAAATAAATGTGTGTGTGTGTATATATATATATATATATATATATATATATATATATATATATATATATAAGACCACAACAAGAGTTTGCATAGCTGTTTCTGGCGGAAAGCTGACCCAGACCTGCAGCCATTACAGAAACGAAGGCGTGTAACGGGAGAAGGGCTGTGTTCGCTTCCGTTTTAAAGACAGCAAGAGAGGCAAACTTGCAGACTCGGCTCACATGCAAAAACCGATCATTATTATCTGCTTCATAACTGCTCCGCGATATTGCCGTTGCCCAGTTGCCTGGACATCTGACAACATGAAAGCCAGCTGATTCCGGCCTGTTAGTGGGATCGTTAAATATTAATGCTGATCTGAAGGTTACTGTATCCTATAGAGGCAGTGTTTCTCAACCCAGTCCTCAAGGACCCCCTATCCTGCAGATTTTCATTGTACCCCTGCATAGGTAGCCCTGCTTGTACTTCCTCGACCAATCATCTCGCAGCACTTCATTATGCAAGGTGTGCAACGTCTGACAAAATTCATCGCTGATTGGTTGAATAACTACAAACAGGTACCTATTCAGGGTTGCAAAGAAAAATATGCAGGATAGGGGGTCCTTGAGGACTGGGTTGAGAAACACTGCTCTAGAGGCAGTGCGGTCGTGGGTGGACTGAGTACGTCCGTGGGCAGAGGTTTGTTATGGGCAGAGGTTTGTCATGGGCAGAAGGTTTGTCATGGGCAGAAGGTTTGTCATGGGAAGAGGTTTGTCATGGGAAGAGGTTTGTCATGGGCAGAGGTCTGTCATGGGCAGAGGTTTGTCATGGGCAGAGGTCTGTCATGCCTGGAGACTCGCAGTGTCTTGGACCTGCAGCCCAGACTGACGGACAGCCTAGAAATAAAGTGGCGTGTAAGGACCTTACTGTCCGCAGCCTATACCGAGACTGCAACCATTACCATAACCATCAACAGCAGCACAGGTCAATCGATCAGCTGATCAAGTCAAAGGACACGAGCATCCTCCTCCTCCTCCTCCTCCTCCTCCTCGCGTATGGCTGAGACCTGGATACTGTCCAAAAGAGCATAGAGGGGCTCTATTCTTCAAAAACGCAACACGTCACTGGCGGCAATGAGACGTTGGTCGGTCAACTTCCCCTTTTCTTTTTTTTTTACTACACCGGCTGAATACGAGAGACGGTGTTTTCCCTGCCGGACACGTCTCCGTCTCCGTCTCCGCTCCGCAGCAGCGGACACCACAGCGCTCCGGCGTGCCAACGCCAAACACTCGGGACGTGTCATTTAAGCCCACATAGCTCCCGGCTCGTGGTCGACTACAAACTGTCCCGTGCACCAGAGTCAGCAGCATCGACAGACATCCGAACCGACGTGCACGCGTTGCAGAAGGGTGCTGCTGCTGCGCGCCTTCGTCGCTCCTATCAAATCACATACCCACAACCGACCTTGCGGCGCGTAAAACAGGCTGAGCGGGACGTCGTGCCGACGAGCTTGAAGAAGAGGGGAATAATACAGCAGAATTCGCACATGATCACGTAAACAGTCCGCGCGCGCGCGCGCATGCACGCACGCACGCACTCACGCAGCCGTCTCCGCTTGCAGCGGGCGAGCGGCTTACATACAACGTGCACGAACGCGGGGATGCGTTTGACGATAGCGGGGGTCACTAAAGTCTTTGTTCGCGTTTGCTGAAAGGGACGGAGGCGACATAAAAACAAACGAAACCGACCGACAACGACAACAACAACAACAACAGAAAAAAAAAGAAAAAAAATACAAATTATATGAATAAATGAAATTCCCACTCACCCGCTGTGTTCCGGCTCCGGTGGCGAGGCTGTGTTTATTGCATCGCCCTCATCAGCAGCTGTTCACATTCGCCTATGCGTCACAGACTTCCGCGTTGGGTCGGAGCGGAAAAGAGACGAGAAATACTGGATGGAGAGGACAGGCGGCGCACACGGGCGCACCGGGGCTGCAGACTACTGAGAGATGGTGGTGGTGGTGGTGATGATGATGAGGATGACGATGATGTTGGTGACGGTGATAGTGATAATGCTTACTGGGGGGGGGGGCGGGCTTAGCTTTTTATTAAGAGGATGATTATTATGACGTATAACCCTCCAAAGGTGTTATTTAGAACACCACCCCTGCTGCTAAAGCTGTAGTAGCGGTGGTGTTGTCGTTATTTCGTGGCCTGCATGGGCTCAAGTGTGGACGACACCGCATAGCTCCGCGCCCAGGGGCCCTCATTCGCGGGCAAAACTACAACGACCGGCCGGGATTTCACTCCTACCCCAAAAAGGACAATGGGCGGTCAAAATGACCGCCCGGTTTTTAAACTCCCCATTCTGTCAAGATAAATACCCAGCCGAGCTATTAACGCATTGCATGTGTTAGTATGTCTGTTAGGAAACGACTGACACCTAAATTAACAACTATAATACTAGTTTTAAACAATTTAAGCTGCAGAGACATGGTCGGACTTGAGTAGCAAAAGTGAAAATACGACCTGAAAAACAAAACGGGAAACACAGATTGCCAATCTAACCAATTTAACAGGGCCTATAACACGTGACATGTAACAAAAAAAGAACTGAAAATAAATGTTAAAACAAAAATATTGAGACAGCCCCGAACAACGACCGGAGCTTAAAAACTGCAAGAATTTTTAAACTCTATATTCTGTCAAGATAGATACCCAGCTGAGATATTAATATATTACATATTGTAGCGAATTCTCGGGGGGGGGGGCACTCGGGAGCACCGCCACAGACGGGACGCGAACCCGTGTTTCCCGCTCCGCAAGCGACCACGTTAACCAGTCGACGTGGTCGCTTGCGGAGCGGGAAACACGGGTTCGCGTCCCGGCTGTGGCGGTTCACGCTGCTGCCCCCCTAGTTCGCTACAATATGTTAGTTAGTATGTCTGCTAAGAAACTAACTGACACCGAAATTAACATTTTAACAACTTTAATACTGTAGCGAATTCGGGGGGCAGTCTGGGAGACCGTCGCCATGGCGCGAACCTGTGTCTCCCGCTCCGCAAGCGACAACGTTAACCTAGTCGACTAAAGGGTCCGACCCGTTAGTCAAGGACCAACGTGTCTACTTATCCATGCACGTTACAATACTATTTTTCAAACAATTTAAAATGGCCGCTGTCCAAAGCCCGTAAATACTGCAACGCCTCGGTGGGAGTCATGGTGCGTCTGTAACCAGACATGTTGGGAATAATCAAGAATCAAGTTTGGACTATTTATCTGCACTGGAGGGCGCTAGTGAGTTTCTAGGACAGAGCAACGAAATTCACGAAGGAAATGACGCGACCAACACGCGTCATAGTGACACGACGTGCACGATCACGCGCAAATTACGAGCGGTCATGATGACCGCTCGTGGTCGTTTTAGGTAGATATTATCATAACGTTTTGTGCAATTGAGCTGAAAGTCATTTTAAATGCAAATATATGCAATTTCAGGAGAATTCAGGGAGCGGCAGGTCTGTACCCCCCCCCCCACAGTTATTAAACCTCGAAAATCCAAAACGGTCATAATGACCGCCTTGGTCGTTCTAGTGTGAGGGGGAATGTTGCGTCTGTTGACTCTGAAGTCTGCACTGGTTGTGTCTCTGTGTGAAACCGGCATTGTTTTGGGGGCTTATTAGGGATGCACAGTCTGCCACTCGGTCCTTGGGGCAGGACAACGGGGCCTCTGTGCTCTGTGTGGAGAGAGTGGGCTCCTCGGAGTGAGTGGTGGGACTGCCAAATTGACATGCATGTGTCTCCCCGTCTGAGAGACACAGACCTCCTCTCTGTGTTCGGGCTTTGGATGAGATGCGGTGTTGTGGATGTGCATAACAGGCAGCCGTGAACAAAACAGATAACTTCGTGGTCCATCAGTAGTAAAACCAGACCCGGCGGGAGGGGGGAGAAGATCTGCCTTCATGTTATTAGGCTCAGACTTGTGAGGGCAGCGTGTGAGCTCTGACAAGACGGTGTTGTCTGGTATGAAGGAACTGGCGTCTTTCAGACACCACCCCACAGCTGAACACACATCTAGCTTTTTTGAGTCCTAAGTACTGTGTGTGTGTGTGTGTGTTTGCGTATTGTTTCGAGCTAGGACAACAGGATAATGTGTGCATCCAAAACAAAACTCAAGTTATCCACATGTTCCTTTGCAAATGCACTGGAAGCGCGACAGAAAAGGAGGACAGACTCGCACACTCTGCCTATTAATGAATCCTATTAATAAATAGCTATTTATTGAAACTTACCAACGTAACAATCAAGGATGACTACACTCGCTAGCCCTCGGCTAACGGGTCGGACCCTTTAGTCGACTGGTTAGTGCAGTTGTCCGTGGTGCAGGTGACCCGGGTTCGAGTCCCGGCTGAGGTGAGTCCCGGCTGCCCCCTGAATTTGATATAGGCCCTGTGATGTCCTGGTGGCCTGTCCAGGGTGTCACCCCGCCTGCCGCCCAATGACAAGCTAGGATAGACTCCAGCATCCCTGTGACCCTGAGTAGGATAAGTGGTTTGGATAATGGATGGATGTGTCAGAAGTAGAATGGTGAGACCGTGAGGCCAATCGGCAGAGGTGGAAAAACCCGGTCCAGAAAGTAAAAACCCTAACCGTGTCTTTACTCCATCCATGTATTAAACCAGCTGATTTGGGAAACTAGTCGGTGCAATCTGATGGTTTAGAACATGGGTGGAGTAAAGACCCGGTTAGGGTCTTTACTTTCTGGACTGGGTTTTTCCACCTTTGCCAATCGGAAGCGCGTACACCCAGAGGCGTGAGGGAGCTGATATGCTGAAGCACGGGGACACACCTCCCGAAGGAGGGGGGGGTAGTGTAACGATCACGGATGACTAGACTCGCTAACCCTTAGCTAATGGGTCGGACCCTTGAGTTGACTGGTTAGCGCAGTTGCCCCGGCTGCAGCGGTTTCCGGCTGCCCTCTGAATTCGCTACACCAGTGTTTCGGCCATATTGCGACAGGCATGGCTGCAAGTCCATGAATCCTGTGGTGGCATCAAGTGCTTTTACCCGTGCCCCCGTCCATAGGGTTAGTGGTTGTGTCCGGAAGGGCATCTGACGTTAACATTTTGCCAAATCAGTATCCGGATTGACAAGACAATACCGGATCGGTCTAGGCCCGGGTTAACAACGCCCGCCATTGGTGCTGTGCCCTCACAGGGTACTGATGGGAACTGCAAAATCCGCTGAAGAAGAAGAAGAAGACCAATGTTTCAGCCATGTAAAACCCCTACAGGTACCTGATGGTGTGCACGAGTCTTTTCCCTCCATTCTGTCACCATGCACACCTGTGACACCCTCCTCACCGATGTACAAAAATACTCCTGTCTCATCTGGTCCTGCGCATGCATCGGCAGGCATGTGTTTATGGAAAAGTGCCCCGCCAAAACCCCGGAAGGGAACACCGTAGAATGTGGCACTTCACACCTCAGCTGTTCAGTGTGTTCAAGAGAAACACATGAAGTCAGTGCACACAAAGGTCATCGGAGTGAGAAGGTGGGTGGGGGACTGAGATAGGAAGAGAGAGAGGGACAGACAGGAAATACACAGGCAGGGTAGAGGTCAATCCCCTGAGGTCAGCAGTCCTGTCAATAGGCGGACCTAGACGAGGCATAGTGAGGTGGTTGAGATGATCTTCTGTTTTTAGACCGTCAAGGTTTCCTCGTCAAACGTTTGCAGATTTGTGTGTGTGTGTGTGTGTGTGCGTGTGTGTTCCTTGTTTCCTCCTATCCCTCCTGCTTGGATAAACCAGTCCAACTGGTGGTGCTTGAGCATCTGAAGCACCACCAGTTTCATCAACACACACACACACAATTGACATTGAAATAATCTATGACTTCTGATTACAGGCAGCTAATTAAAACACTTGTTTTACTGCAAATTGAGCATGGTCGACTCACAGCAAGGAGGTCCTAGGTTCGAGCCCCTGGGTAGTCCAACCT
Organism: Lampris incognitus; assembly: GCF_029633865.1. Taxonomy (NCBI): domain Eukaryota; kingdom Metazoa; phylum Chordata; class Actinopteri; order Lampriformes; family Lampridae; genus Lampris; species Lampris incognitus. Next base: position 44,322,848 of record NC_079223.1, on the reverse strand, counting down.
TGGGGGTCGTCCCAGGTCGTGCTCCAGTTTCGTCCCACATTCCAAAAACATGTAGGTCAGGTGAATCGGCCATACTGAATTGTGCCCAGGTGTGAATGTGTGTGGGTGTGTGTGTGTGTGTGTGTGTCCTGAGTGATGGACTGGCAGCCTGTCCAGGGTGTCTCCCTACCTGCCGCCCAATGACTGCTGGGATAGGCTCCAGTATCCCCGTGACCCTGAGAGCAGGATAAGCGGTAAGGATAATGGATGGATGGATGACAAAAGCAATTGCAAATTACTCATTTACGTAACTGAGGACAGTGAAATGATGGAATACATTCGGTGACAGCGCCACTTAGCTAGCTAGTGTGGTTACCATTGATAAAAAAAAAAAAGAAAGAGAGATGGTTCCTCTTATGCTCCTTGAAGTGGGAAGTGAAGAGTTTGGCCTCGTGGCTCCTGGCACCATTTCAAGAGGCGAGCTGCATAATCCTGAAACTGAAAGCAGCAAGTTACAGTTGGTGCGTCGGTGTGACCACAATCATAACCCAGCATGGGACTCGGCAGCAGAAGCCGTGTGAGTAGAAAAGCTAAACCTACATCAAAGCTCGTGGCTCCTCCACAGCTGTGATATGGTGACAATGATGAATCAACAGTTAAGACTGGAAAAAAACAAACAAACTCACAATACACTTCAGCTTATTCAAAAAGAGATGGACATCACCAGGAAGTGGCAATGCATACAAGCCAGTTCGTTTTTTTTTTTTTAGGAATCGTAGACCCTCCTGTTTTCAGCACATTTGGATCAGTGCATTTAAGATTTGGGGGTCATAAAATAAGTCATTAGATTGGGGGGGAAATGAATGCCAGTTCTAATGATCGCGTTTCTCTTTACGGTGATAAGTAGCTCGAGTTTTCAACAGTGATGGATCTGGGACGAGAGTGGGACATCTGTTGCATTTAATGTCTCCTAAAGACACACACACACACACACACACACAAAACCTTGCACATCCATAATGACTATCCATAATGGCTGATCACTTTGTGTTGCTGCAAAGGGAAGTGTGGGGCGTGATGAGCATGGTAGAATCACATCTCTAATAACCTGGAAGTACAAACTGTGAGATCGGTCCTTTCTGAGGATGCTCTTCTCGGGTTGTTATGTGCACTTCTGACTAAGAGACTGAACACCGAGTGGTATCGACTCCACAGTCCAATTATTTTGGGTCAAACCCGGGGATGATGACAGAGGAAAATAGGGGTAAAAACACAGCATTGTGACCCAGGTCACGGGTTCGTTTGCTGCAGGTGAAATGTCTCCAGTAACGTCAGCGAGAAGCAACACCTCCCTCTCCCTTCGGATTTACATTCAGTGACTCACCACAGCCACTGACAAATGTTCACAGCAGACACGGGGCTGTGTGCGGCATGCACCACAACCATGTAGCGCAGTTTGTCAGTTACGTAATGCAACGAGGACGTTGGTCTACACAGCTGCATCCACAAAGACACCTTTAATGAGGTGTATTATCAAGCACATGCAAAGGTCACGTTTTCCATGAGACCTTGGGCAATTTAAGTTCCTCTCATCTCATCTCATCATCAGCTGCTGCTTCTCCGGGGGTCGGGTCGCAGTGGCGTCTGCCTTACTGCTGATGCCGCACCAATCCTCTTGTCAATCTCCCGCTCCATCTTATCCTCACTCGTGAACAAGATCCCGAGATACTTGAACTCCTTCACTTGGGGCAACAACTCACCCCCAACCCGGAGGGAGCAATCCACCATTTCCCAGGAAAGAACCATGGCCTCAGACTTGGAGGTGCTGACTCTCGTCTCGGCCATTTCACACTCAGCTGCAAACCGCCCCAGTGCGCGCTGGAGGTCGCATTCTTTGAAGCCAACAAAACCACATCATCTCCGAGGAGCAGAGATGCAATTCTGAGGTTCCCAAAATGGACACATTCCTCACCTTGGCTGCGCCTTGAGATCCTGTCCATGAAAATCACAAACAGAATCGGAGACAAGGGACAACCTTGGCGGAGTCCAACATTCAGTCTTTGACTTTGTGCCGAGAATGCGGACACAATTCTCACTTTGGTTATACAAGGACTGGGTGGCTTGTAGCATGCTCCTGCAGTACCCCCCACAGAGTGCCCCCGGTAGTATGGGGTCATAAGCCTTCTCCAAGTCCACAAAACACTTGTAGACTGGCTGGTCAAACTCCCATGCCTCCTTCAGCACTTCCGCAAGGGTAAAGAGTTGGTCTGTTGTTCCATGGCCAGGGTGGAATCCACGTTGTTCCTCCTGGATCCGAAGTTCAACAATCGGTCGGAGCCTCCTTTCCAGCACCCTAGAGTAGACTTTCCCTGGGAGGCTGAGCAATGTGATGCCCCGATAATTGGAGCACACCCTCCGATCCCCTTTTTTAAATAATGGAACCACCACCCCAGTCTGCCACTCCACAGGTATTGTCCCCGACTTCCACGCGACATTGAAGAGGCGTGTCAGCCAAGACAGCCCAACTATGTCCAGAGCCTTCAGCATCTCAGGGCAAGTCTCATCCACACCCTGCGCCTTGCCACCAAGGAGCTTCTTAGCTACCTCAGAGACCTCTGCCAGGGATATGGGTGGGGCTTCCCTCAAGTCTTCAGAATCAGAATAAGAAACACTTTGTCATTTCATTTCATGCACTTATGCACATGAAATGAAACAAACATCATGTCCCCCAGCCCACAGCAGTGCAACAGAAAGACAAAAACACATTTCCAAAAACTACAAGAACTACAAGAACACATACTATATCCAAACTAACACATACTAAAAAAAAAAAAAATCACTGTCCAGGAGAACGAACGACAGCCAGGATGACTGTCAGAACTTCTGGTCTGCATGAGCTAGTAGTTAGCTTATTCTGCCCTGCTTCTGCGTCCTGTCACACCGCCCTCAGTGTTTCCTCTTTGGGCATAGCTCTGGTCAGGGCTGTGGTCCTTGGGCCCACAGGATGCGGCAGACCAAGTTGCCTCAGCCGATCCAATGCTAGCTGTCCCAGTCAGACACTTTCAACATACCTCCCTGCACTCTACAAGACGACACTAAAAACACAGTCAGGGCTAGATGAGGCCACCGCCGGACCGTCCTTGGTGTTATCGGAACTGCCAGTCTGCATGGGCTAGCAGTTAGCTTAGCCTGCCCCATTTCTGCGTCCTGTTCAGACCACCTTTGCATCCAGGGGGGTCAGTGTGGTTACTGTGGAATACTATAAGTACCTGGGGGTGTATATAGACAATTAACTGGACTGGGCTAAGAACACTGATGCCCTCTACAAGAAGGGACACAGCCGTCTCTACTTTTTGAGGAGGCTGAGGTCCTTCAACATCTGCCAGACAATGCTTGAGATGTGGTATGAGTCTGGTGGCCACTGCTCTCCTGTTTGCTGTTGTGTGTTGGGGGCAGCAGACTGAGGGTAGCGGATGCAAACAGGCTCAATAAACTGATCCGCAAGGCCGGTTACATTGTGGGGCTGGAGCTGGACTCTCTGGTGGCAGTTCCTGAGAGGAGGATGCTGATGAAGTTACGTGCCATCATGGACAATGTCTCCCACCTACTCCATGACGTGCTGGTCGGGCACAGGAGTACTTTTAGTGATAGACTCTCTTCTTCTTTCGGCTTGTTCCCCATTTCCCAGGGGTCGCCACAGTGGATTTGATAGTTTCCATCAGTACCCTGTGAGGGCACAGCACCGATGGCGGTCTTGTCAATCTGCATAATGATTTGGCAAAATTTTACGTCGGATGCCCTTCCTGACACAACCACTAACCCTACAGACAGGGGCATAGGTAAAAGCGCTGGATGCCATCCCAATATTCACGGACTTGCACCCATGCCTGTCACCACTTTTAGTGATAGACTCATTCTGCTGAAATGCACTACAGAGTGCCACAGGAGGTCATTCCTAACTGTGGCCATCAAACTTTACAACTCCTCCCTTCGAGTGTCAGACACTCTTGAGTCAAAAGTCATTAGACTGGCCCTTCGACTTATTTTACCCTGTCGGGTGTTTGTTTGTGCCGATTATTTCATGCTGCAGTAATACAGTATAGATAGGGTGTTACATGCTGGAGCATGGTGCACATATGTTCACATATTTTATTCTTATTTCTATTTCTGATGTTATCTTCTATTTCTATTTTTCTTATTTCTATTTTCTTATCTTATTTGTTATTCTTTAACAGAGCATGAGTGTCTGGAATAGGATCCAATTTAGTCTTGGGGCTGTATTTCTGATTCTGATAAGATTATCCATCACACACACACACACATACACCGAATGAGGGAAGACAAAAATATGCAACATGCGGTGCTTCATTGTCTTCCCCTTGTTTTTAATTAGAAGCTGGATTACCACTCAACATCATCCCAGCTTTGCTTCGAGGGAACTACAGGTGTAGGAAAACGGGTTACTCCATATGAAATGAACCAGTCAGCTCCGCTTGACTGAAACAAGGGAACAGCTCACACAAACTCCAGGTTTTCTCCTCCCTATAAACAAAGCTCAGCGTGTTCCCATTGCACCGAAAAATACATTGGATTTCCACAAAGGTCAAGTCCCATCAAATCAGTAGGGCTGTGTATTGGTGAGAATCTGGCGATACGATACGTACCACGATACAGGGGTTGCGATTCACTATATCGCCATATATTGCGGTTTCATAGGCCTGTGTTGTTTGTGCTTGTGCTACTTCCTGTCTAGTTCCCATCGATGGAGAGAACGGTCAACTGAGCATGCGCAAGTACTCGTTGCCTCCGTTGTTTGGGTAGGTTAAGGTGAGGGTTAGGGCGGGGTTAGGGTTAAAGTTAGCTAATCAGACGCAGAGTAGGGGCGGGTCTTCCTAGAATCCCAGCGTCTGGATGCTACGCGGGGCGTGTGGACACACGGTAGAGGCATTTCGCGCATGCTCAGTTGACCGTTCTCTACTCCATTTCCGTTCTCTGCATCGATGGGAACTAGCCCCTACCGTTTACGTTGCTGTGTTGGAGTGGAAGAGTCAAATGGCTGAAGATAAGAGTATAACACTGCCATCTAGCGGTCATGGGGTTACACACAACACAAAACGTTTGTCACGAACCTTTACATGTAAGCAATTAAAAATCGATATAGCGGTTTTGAGAATCGATGAGAGTATCACAAAATATCGCGACACTCGAGTGTCGCGATATTTTCTTACACCCCTACAAATCAGTCCGATGTGAGTCAGTGACAGTCAATTGAAAGATAAAGTTTATTAGATAAAACCACCATAGATGTCATTAACAGCACTTAAAAGCTTCTGCAATTGCGCAATTAAAAAAAAGATTACAAAAGTTTTATGGCAACCTTCTTACTGTAGACACATCATAAACACCACCTCATCAGAGAACCGTTTATTTGATACGTATCACGCCAACAGGAAGTTGCACACCTGCCATTTAGAAACAGACCCTGAATGAAAGAAAATCCGTTTCGAGCGTTTCCTCACTAATAAGTGGGGGCGCTGTACTCTTAAAATGTCTACTACCGTGAGGCCGCTATACATGTGCCCATATCAGAAAAAAAATAAAAGGAACAGGAAGAGGAGAAGGAGTACAAAAAAAATCTTCATGACACACTACATGAACGTCTCATCATGGACAAACACAGAAAACCCATGATCCCTCCACTCCAGCGAGGAAGGTCAAAAACGGCTGTATAAATATGATCGATCTAAAGTGCATCTCTGAAAGACTTGTCGTATTAAAAGGTTGGATCTGCAGTCCCGTTTCAAAAAACAAAACAAAACAAAAACGCACACAAACAAAAACCCAGTCTCACAAACAAATCTAAATATAGATAAGAGTTTGAACGTGCAATGAACAATTTTCTTCAAAAAACTACCTATTCACATGCACACATTGTTTTGTCTAGTTTTTTTTTTTTTTTGCTCTGGGAAAAGATCAAGGTACCAAGGAAAAGTGTACACACCTTAATTACCCCACCCCTCTGCTGTCCGGTGGTTGTAGTTACAAGGCCTGCACCCTTTCAATTGTTCATACTTGGCTTTTTTTGAATATTCGCTGATTTTCCAGATAATATGTGGTAATAAAAGCACACAGTGGTGATTAGAATCCATCTATTATGTAGCTCGCTGTTTCAGCCACAATCCCAGGTGGCGTTCCTGCCCTCATACCTCCATCTCCCGGTTTCGGAAGTGAGGATGTGTGCGCTAGATCTTGGGCAGCTTCGGAACACTGACGATGGGGTTGGTCTCCTGCAGGAATCGACGTCCGGTGCTCTTGTAGTCATACGTGCAGTCGTGGGTCTCCGCATAGCGGTGGGTGGCGCAGAAATTGTTGCCACACCTGGAACATTTGCACAACAGGAATATGAGCATGTGACAGGATAAATGTCTGTTAATGTTGTCATTCATCCAGGTCATAGTTATCCAAAGGAATTGAATCAAGTGCAACTTCACGGATATATAACCAAGTCCAGTTGCACTTGATTCAATTCCTTTGGGTGAAAGGATCAAACGGCGGCAATCATTAAGGAGTGGGACCTCAGATCTACTGGAAACAATCTCCCAGATTGCGTTGGATTTATTTTCTTTAAAACCCTTTTTGAGCCCTCCCAGCGGGCAAACCAGAAAGTTTTTTTTAAAGTATTCCCCCTTTTTCTTGCCAATTGGCCAATTACTCATCTTCCGAGTCGTCCCGGTCGCTGCTCCACCCCCTCTGCCGATCCGGGGAGGGCTGCAGACTACCACATGCCTCCTCCCATACATGTGGAGTCGCCAGCCACTTCTTTTCACCTGACAGTGAGGAGTTTCACCTGGGGGACGTAGCGCGTGGGAGGATCACGCTATCCCCCCCCCCTCCCCGCCAAACCAACCAAAGGAGGCGCTAGTGCAGTGACCAGGACAAATACCCACATCCAGCTTCCCACCTACAGACATGGCCAACTGTGTCTGTAGGAACACCCGACCAAGCCGGAGGTAACGTTGGGATTTGAACTGGCGATCCCCGTGTTGGTAGGCAGCAGAATAGACCGCCACGCCATCTGGATGCCCACAAACTAGAACATTTTGACTTGATGCGAGATACGCTTTGGACCCCTGTGGGGGCACAAGATTCTCCACACCATTATCAGGTTGTTCTGTAGACTTACAGTATAGTTAGAGTGAAATGATTTTCTCCACTGTATCTCCTTTCTTTCCCTGGCAAGTTTTGAGCAGAGTATAAGACTCCATGCACGCCCACTTCCATTTACACAGATGCCATGCACACCCACTTCCATCTACACCCATTAAAGACTGATGGGAGTAAAATAGCTCAGCTCAAAATGACTCCACGTGCCGTATAATCCCAAACTTTTTAAATTTCTGACATGATACCGAGAAATACAAAAAACTATTGGATCACAGTTGGCGGTTCACCCTCTGCTGTTTCACTAAGCTGCTCCCAAATTACAATGAAAATAGCAGATTAAGTCAAATGACCCATTTTTAGGAGATTAAAGTTATGTTGTGGTTGCACCCTGTTACATCAGGCTTCAGTGAGGGTGCCTGCAGCAGGGTGGGAGTTTTTTGGGGGGGGGTTTACAGCTCTGACAATATTAATAACATGTGGCACCACAACCAGACAGAGGCAAAATGATACACTAAGATGACTTCCAAAGATATGAGACGGAGAGACAGACCGGCTGTACCTGCACTCATAGCTGGTGGCAAGGCCAGTTTTCTTGTCACAGAGGAAGCAGTGCTTGGAGGTCTTCTTCTTGCTGCCTGTAGGAGCCTTGACGGGAGGTAGGTGGTATGTCGGAGTGCCTGCAAACAGAGAGAAAAAAAAAAACACCCCTTTTGTTCCACTTTGCAGGAGTCAACATGGGATAACCGACCGTGTGTTTTTATCAAAAACACCGTCCACACCAAGGTCTTGCTGTTCCTCTATCAGGTGACCTTCAAGGGAAGCTCAAGGGAACTGAGGGGAAAAAAATCTTAACCTGGGTGTGACACTATTTGTATAGGTGGCAGATGTGTGAACACGCAGTAGCAACATAGTGGTAAATAGAGAGGAAAACGACTTTATCCATACCCCTGGAGGACGGCACAAGCATATCAATGAGAGAAACACATGTATGTGCGTGTGTTGGCCCAATACCTTTTGTTGCTTAGGCTGCTTCTGCCGTTGTTGCATGGCAAAATGTTAAAACATGTGTGGTGGTTTGCTGAAGGGCTTAACTGCAACATGAAATGATGGTTACACATAACGGCTTCAGCGTGCATGTGTTTTCACCCTTTGGCTGTCCTACATTGGGGCTTTCGGTGAAGTGCGTGTATTCTGGCACTGCTAACCCGGGGCCGCACGTCTTTCCCTGTGAACACCACAGTTCACAGAGATAGCAACTTTGCAGGCTTTGACTTTAGCTGCCTCAATGCAACAAGGAGTCTGTTATTTCTGAGGTCCTTTAAACATATACATGTATGTATGGAGTGTGTGGGTGCGTGTGTGAATCGGGTCATCTACAGGTGACCCGGTTCTCCTCAAACATGCGTTGCGAGTCGAGCGAGGGGAGACCACCATCCGGCCGCACCCCAACCCGTCACGAATGGCCCTGCTCACCGACCGAAGCCAGCTATCCCGGTCCAACTGAAGGCCGTGGCACCATGGTATCGCCGTGTCTGGGGGGGGGGGTCTGACTTAGAGGCGTTCATTCATAATCCCACAGATGGTAGCCTCACACCATTGGCTCCTCAGCCAAGCGGACATACCAAATGTCTGAACCTGCGGTTCCTCTCGTACTGAGCAGGATTACTATTGCAACAACACATCATCAGTAGGGTAAAACTAACCCGTCTCATGACAGGTCCAAAACAAACACCTCCACACCAAAACTGCCATTTACAAAGCTGTTTGCATCACAACTCTCCTATACAGCTGTGAAGCCTGGGTCAAATACAGAAGCCACCTAAGTTTGCTGGGGCGGTTCCACATAAGGTGTCTGCAGCGAATCATAGGGATCACATAGCGTGACCATGTTCCTCATGCTGAGATTCTTGCTACGACAAACTGCAAGAGTATAGGAGCCATGGTCACTAAACACCAACTGTCCTCAGGGTGCTTCAAGAATGCCTGCCACGTCAAGTCATGTATGGACAGCTTTATCTAGGCCGCCAGTCCACAGGTGGTCAGAAGAAGTGATAGAAAGACCAGCTAAAAACGTCGCTGACGAAGTGCTGTACCGATCCCCTGAGACTGGAGCAAGCTGCCATCAACCGTTCCAGCTGCAGGAAATCTGCCACAGAGGTATAGAACTATATAGGAAATGGAACAACAGAAACAACCATGTCTGCCCCCAATAACTCAGACTTCATATGCCCAACGTGCAATAAAACTTGTGGATCAAGAATTGGACTCTAGGGCGTCCGGATGGGGTGGCGGTCGATTCCGTTGCCTACCAACACGGGGATCGCCGGTTCAAATCCCCGTGTTACCTCTGGCTTGGTCGGGCGTCCCTACAGACACAATTGGCCGTGTCTGCGGGTGGGAAGCCAGATGTGGGTATGTGTCCTGGTCGCTGCACTAGTGCCTCCTCTGGTCGGTTGGGGTGCCTGTTGGGGGGGGGGGGTAGTGTGATCCTCCCACACGCTACGTCTCCCTGGAGAAACTCCTCACTGTCAGGTGAAAAGAAGCGGCTGGCGACTCCTCATGTACCAGAGGAGGCATGTGGTAGTTTGCAGCCCTCCCTGGATCGGCAGAGGGGGTGGAGCAGTGACTGGGACGGCTCGGAAGAGTGGGGTAATTGGCCAGGTACAATTGGCAGAAATGGGGGGGGGGGGATCCAAAAGAAAAAAAGAATTAGACTCTACAGCCATCAAAGAACATACCGTTGACGAGGAGGGATATCATCATTGGACTCGATGGACTACCAGCAAGCAAAAGAGAGTGAGCGTGTGTGTGAGAGTGAGAGTGTGTGTATTGTCAGGCAATTTGAAGCCTCTTACCTAGTCTCCTGATTGAAGTGGAGGGTCCATAAGCGAATCCAAGACTGTTGGAGGTCTAGCAAATCAAAGGCAACATGAAACCCCATCAGAACACAGCAATTGACAACTATTTTAAAGCACTACACAAAAAGTACCACTGCTGTTATTTCCATAACTCCTTATCTAAAACTGAACAAGTACAAATACCCGAGGCATTAGAGGGCCATGTTATCCATTTTATCTCTCTAAATTAAAGCAAGCAGGAGTGATGTACTATGCAGCATAGGAGCCCGTGTGTGTTAAACTGCACTTTATTAATCCCAGTAGGAATACTCCTCTTTGCATTTAACTCATCTTAGCTTCTTCGGAGCAGTGGGCAGCCACAGTGCAGCACCTGGGGACAAATCCCAATTTCAGAGGCCAATGCCTTGGTTAAAGGCAATGACAGGAATAGCTGATACCTAACCTGTCTTTGGATTTGGGAGGAACCCCGGAATACAAGGAGGAAACCCATGCAAATACAGGGAAAACATGTAAACTCCATGCAGGAAGACCCTGAACCTGGACTCAAACCCAGAACCGCTTTCTTGCGAGGTGACAGTGCTAATGACTCACTCCCCTAACGTGCAACTCAATGCTTGTAACTACATAAATACACATTTTGAGAAAAGCACAAGAGAAAATGAGAGAAATCAGTTGCACTGATCCGTTTATATTATATTATCTGAGAATCACAGATTAGTGAACACAATCCTCACCATGTAAGAGGCGGTTACTCTGCGTGATGGGGACATCTGTCTTATGAGGTCTTCCTGGAGAAGCTGTATACTGGTTGGGATGGAAGGGGGCTTGGGACCCAGGGTGCCCTGTCCTGAGGCACTGACAATGGGCAGCACCTGTGCAAGACCCAGGCTCTGCCCGAGCCCTTCCCTGATGCGGCTGTCTGCAGTGCTGTCTGAGAGAGAGGCCAGGAGCTCCGAGTTGCTGAAGGATCCCAGTGGCTCCTTATAGGCCTGGTTGGCCATCTTCGTGATGCCCCTTGCCTCGCTCTTGGAGATCATCTCTGGTCTCTTACCAGGGGAGCCAACCTTGACATACTGCTGGCGAGACGGGGCGACTAGTGAGGTGGACGGGGGGTTAGAAAATATATTGACTGTCTTAGACAGTGTTGAGGGTTGTGCTTGTGTGTTGGGCGGTAGGGAGGAGCCAGTGAACTCAAAGGGCTGGGGCAGCTGCCTGTTCACAGGAGATGGCGAGGTGGATGGGGGCAATGGCGAGGGAGGGCTGACATGTAACATGCTGCCAAGGTGGGGCCTATCAGCTCTGCTGGTTAGCCCATCAGCAGTCTCTAGTGTCCAGGTACTGAGAGGGGAAGAGGTGGGGGGTAGATGGAGCTGACCATTAACCTCTAGGGTCTGCAGGTCTCCCTCTGGCTGGGTAGACATGGTCAGATTTAGAGGGTCTGACACCGGATCACCAAACAGAGCTCCTGTCTGCGTTGGCTGCACTCGGCCAGGCACTTCCTCCAACAAGGCCAGGCTCACTGCCTCCTCCACAGGCTCAGGGGCCTCATAAGCGCACTCAGAGTGTCCCATGGTGGGCAGAGGGGGCAGCTGTGGGTACACACAATTCCTAATCAGCTGGGTCCTGCCGACATCCAGCCGGGACACTTTGGGAGGGGGTCGAATTTTGGTGAAGGGGGGGCATGTTTCGCATGGCTCCTCCTCCTGAAGCATATAACCGGATGAAGTGGAGAAAGAGGGAGGGGCTTTTTGGGTGACAGACAGGTGAGCGGGGGCGTCAGCGGCAGAAGGGGCTGCTGTCCTACAGTCTCTGATCGGAGGTAGATGTGCGTTTTCGTGCCAAGGATGGTTAATCTGGGGCAACACACGGAAGAGGCGGTGGTGGTGTCGTGCACTGGCAGGCCCTAGAGAACTGCTACAGGGGTGGGGGCTGACAGGGGGCCTCGGCTTCAACTTGGCCGATTTCTTGGGCTGGAGGCAAGAGAAAGGCATGTCGCTGGGTTATGTCACACACATACTACACACACACCTATCCAAAAAAGAAAAACTCAATAAATAAAAAGCATGGCATGTGTGAAAAGATGTTATAGCCTTCTTCAAAGCTGTTATGATTTAAGACTCAAGACATCAAATCAATGTCAATAGTCCTTGGTGGCTTTTCTGACCTTCTTGTTGAGGTTCATGTCCTCCATCTTGGCTTTTAGCAGCTTCATTTTGTTCATGGTGATGGAGTTCTCCAGGTTCTGCTGTGCAGCTGTAGAGCTTTCCCCAACCTCTTCCTCCGTGTACACGTTGTATACAGAACCACCACTGGGGGAACCATTACATAGGTGCACACTTAGGGCCTGTGATCTAAATCCTGTCATCAAATCCCCCTCAAGAAAAGACACTGTTCCACACCCAAAGATGATCCTACAGTGGCTTTCACCGAGGTCTGACTTACAAAAACCAATGTGCCAATAAAATAATGAAATAAATAAAGCTAGATAACATGACCGCGTGCTCACCTCAGAGACTCAGAGAGAGGGCTCAGAGTGCCATCTCCTCTGTCCACCACCCGGAAGAAGTTGAGCTGGTCGTCCTCACGGTACACCAGGAAAGTGACCTGCTTGTTGGCCAGAGCTTTCTCAATGCACTCTTCTCTAGTGCCCTCCATCAAGTCAGCCACCTCCTTTACAGGGTTCTCCATGGTCACTGCCAAGGAAAGGAAAGAGAATCCGTGGTAAATGCAAGGAAATGATGAGTGAGATGGCAAAGCATGAGGCCCTCTTTTAGGCTAGGGTAAGAAACAGGACGTTGCCGTGTGGATGTACCATAGTGTAGTGCTTTTGGCTTACCCTTACCTCTCCTGGTGTTGATGGGGCCTCCTCTCATAGCCAAGATAAGTTTTAAAGTGCAGCCCTCTGCAATGCTGCAAACACAAACAGCTGATCAATGCAAAACAATCACACACTTCCTCCATAGCCCCTTTCTTTGCAGTGTTCCCAGATCAAAAAAAAAAAAGGGGGGGTTAATTGGAGGCAACATATTTACAGCTAGGGTGTAGTGCGTTAACTCGAAGCCAGGGGGAGAACTTGTGATCTACAATGGTAGCATTTCCGGGGGTTGGGATAATTTCCAGATGAACTTGTGCACACGACCGGGAATTCCTTTGGAACATTTGTTTCATGCATGCAAATGTTCCTCTGCCCGCTGCACACCGCTGCTTTGAAATTTTTCAAAAAGTGTGTTGCTGTCTGATAGGCAAACTCCTCAGAATTTCACCAAGGGACATTCATGTGGACAATTAAGTGCCAAGCGCTTATAAAAGAATACCACCATCTACAGCAGCCAGAGCACTGAAGGGGCAAGTCTGCATCTAATAACATGACAAGTTGCGAGTGGGGCGGCGCTCTATAAATATGGCCAGTGTCAATGGTTTCATCCAGTTCCAAAGCTCTGGCTCACTAACACCACGCTGGATTCACTGCAGTGGAAATCAATTTATAAGCGCAGATGCAAATCAATTCCATATGTACGGACAATGTGCGCACATGAGTCGCTCATGATTGTTGTTGTGTTTCTCTTGACTTTGTGGGAAACTGAAGGAACAAAATAAACAAGAAAAGGCCAGGAGGGAAAGGTTTACCCATAGTCATGCAGGCAGTACTCATCATCAAGCTCCAAATTGTTCCAGATCAGGTGTTGCTGGGCAACAGGGATACCTGTAGAGAGAAGAGAGGGGATGAGCAAAAAAAAAAAAGAAACAAGTTTGAGACATAGAACTCTTTACATATCTCTTTACAGCCAATTTCTACTAATCAGAAAGGTAGGCAGGCAGAAACACCCGCCGGCAGAGGCATCTCCATGACACAAACGGAATAGCTCATGTCTGCCCCCTAAAGGCAAAGAAACTTTAGTGCTTGCTGAAAGAAAGCCAGCCATAGAATGTCTTACCACAATCAAAACTGAGCAAATCATAATTGCTGCAATGTCACCATAGTGTCACCTGTCTTCCTGTTATACAAGACTTGACCACAGAACTTCAAATGTCAAGCATGGAAGGTAGTAATGACCTAAATATCTCTGAGGTCCCTCATCACTTCCTACTTACCATCACAGCATATGAAGGAAGACCTACAAGCCTATTTGCAATTCCACCTTTAGTCAATACTCAAGACAGTTGTTAGCATCAACAGCAAAGGCGTTATAGGGCAAGTCCTTGGAATGAGACGGCACCCAAGTCTAATACAGCAGCTTTCTGTGCCCACAGAGGGTGAACTCGCTGACCCTATCCTGGAGGCAGGCCAATATTTGTGAGTGGGCAGCAGCCCCTCTGTTATGGAGCGGCATGCCCCATCATGCAGGCCTGCCTGACACACATCCGACTTTACACACTCTTAGTGGGCACGGAGAGGCAATTCTGGCAGGGATGGAAAACGGCAGGCAATAAAGACCATTGTGAACATCCTGCCCTTTTCCAGAAACCTCAACACAACCTCAGAGGAAGTACAAAAAAAGAAAAGAAAAATAAAGTCATGAACAAAGCTATGTCTGTCAATGAGCTCAGCACCAGAACATATATTAGATGAGGCAAGCCTTCACCAAGTGTGCAGGCCACTCAAATTCTCAATTTTAACACGTTCAATTTGAATATAGCCTTTGGCCATACCAGTCTATTTAGATTACATCTTATCAACCAATAAAAAGGGAAAGCTTTTGTCTCAGTCATAACATATCAGCAGCACATACAGTAAAGGTGTAGTAGTAACAGCAGAGTACTTCCATTTAGCAATGCAACCAAAGTAACCATCCTGAAAAATTACACTGCCAAACAGAGTGAAGGGGTATTGTCTTGGGCAGACGAAATGCATATTTGGTCTCATACACACATACATACAGTGCATCCGGAAAGTATTCACACCCCTTCACTTTACCCACATTTTGTTATGTTACAGCCTTATTCCAAAATGGATTAATCATCAATACCCCATAATGACAAAGCGAAAAAGGTTTTGTAGAAATTTTTGCAAATTTATTAAAAATAAAAAACTGAAATACTGCATGTACATAAGTATTCACCCCCTTTACTCAGTACTTGGTTGAGGCACCCTTGGCAGCGATTACAGCCTCAAGTCTTCTTGGGTATGAAGCTACAAGCTTGGCACACCTATATTTGGGGTATTTCTCCCATTCTTCTCTGCAGATCCTCTCGAGCTCTGTAAGGTTAGATGGGGAGCGTTGCTGCACAGCTATTTTCAGGTCTTTCCAGAGATGTTCAATGGGGTTCAAGTCTGGGCTCTGGCTGGGCCACTCAAGGACATTCATAGACTTGTCCCAAAGCCACTCCTTCGTTGTCTGGCCTGTGCTTAGGGTCGTTGTCGTGTTGAAAGGTAAACCTTCGCCCCAGTCTCACGTTCTGAGCGCTCTGGAGCAGGTTTTCATCAAGGATCTCTCTGTACTTTGCTCCATTAATCTTTCCCTCGATCCTGACTAGTCTCCCAGTTCCTGCCGCTGAAAAACATCCCCACAGCATGATGCTGCCACCACCATGCTTCACTGTAGGGATGGTATTAGCAAGGTGATGAGAGGTGCCTGGTTTCCTCCAGACGTGACGTTTGGCATTCAGGGCCAAAGAGTTCAATCTTGGTTTCATCAGACCAGAGAATCTTGTTTCTCATGGTCTGAGAGTCCTTTAGGTGCTTTCTGGCAAACTCCAAGCGGGCTGTCATGTGCCTTTTACTGAGCAGAGGCTTCCGTCTGGCCACTCTACCATAAAGGCCTGATTGGTGGAGTGCTGCAGAGATGGTTGTCCTTCTGGAAGGTTCTCCCATCTCCACGGAGGAACGCTGGAGCTCTGTCAGTGACCATCGGGTTCTTGGTCACCTCCCTGACCAAGGCCCTTCTCCCCCGATTGCTCAGTTTGGCTGGGTGGCCAGCACTAGGAAGAGTCCTGGTGGATCCAAACTTCTTCCATTTACGAATGATGGAAACCACTGTGCTCTTCGAGACTGTCAAAGCTGTAGACATTTTTTTGTACCCTTCCCAGGATCTATGCCTCGATACAATCCTGTCTCGGAGGTCCACAGACAATTCCTTTGACTTCATGGCTTGGTTTCTGCTCTGACATGCACTGTCAACAGTGGGACCTTATATAGACAGGTGTGTGCCTTTCCAAATCATGTCCAATCAATTGAATGTACTACAGGTGGACTCCAATCAAGATGTAGAAACATCTCAAGGATGATCAGTGGAAACAGGATGAACCTGAGCTCAATTATGAGTGTCATAGCAAAGGGTGTGAATACTTATGTACATGCAATATTTCAGTTTTTTATTTTTAATAAATTTGCAAAAAATTCTACAAAACCTTTTTCACTTTGTCATTATGGGGTATTGTGTGTAGATTGATGAGAAAAAAAATGAATTTAATCAATTTTGGAATAAGGCTGTAACATAACGAAATGTGGGGAAAGTGGAGGGGTGTGAATACTTTCCGGATGCACCGTACATACATACATACATACATACATACATACATACATACATACATACATACATACATACATACATCAGTTTTACACAAGCAATCACTTTACAGGGTATAACTTGACTCTTCAACCAAATCCTCCCCGAGCACTCCATCACTGCTGAGCACACTCCCACACCACCCAGAATAAGCTCATCCGCAGCTGTACTGATGTCGCCATTTGAAAACTTTATAATAAATGCTCATCTCGGGAAGATAAATGGTCCTTAATGCCCAATAAATGGTAAAACCAAATGGCAGGATAAAAGATGGTGGGCTGTTGATGTGCAGTGTCCCAGAGCAGACAAGCCTAAAGCTGTCATCCTCCTAGCCTGGAAAATCCATAGCTTTAACTTACGGACTTGAATCTGGTCAACTCTTACAGGCTTGGAAGAAAAAGACAGCATTTTACGGTCAGTGACAATCCAACTTTAAAAAAAAACGTGGGAGTTTAGCTTACTCACTGGTCAAGTGCTATTTCTTTCCTTCTTTATTTTCCATTCATATTTTTCTGGTCTATTCAAATCTTATTAAGTATACTGATGGCTCTAAAATACTTCACAGCAATTTCAACATACTTTATGAGAAACAGTTAAGTCCAAAGGATGACACATTTCTAGTGTTAATTATTTTCTGTGATGTTAAGTTTACCATCAGATTGTGTAAGACATTGTTAAATAAAAAAATTTCCCGCAATTTACTAATTTCTAGCTGTCTGCTTATTAAAATCAAGGAAAAATAACTTGCAATTTTGCATACAATTTAACATCAACAATGCTGACACAGACAACAGTTCACAGCAGGGGATGCCACACACAATTTGGACAGGGCATCTGATGTGTACCAAAACCAATGTCCCTGTACCTTCCAGCCTCTGGATCTTCGCCTTGACTGAGATCACGGCCTCAAAGGGTGACACACGCAGCTCAAAGCAGGTCCCTGTCAGGGTCTCTATGAAGAGCTCCATGGTTTCATAGATCGGCAACTTGTATTGGAAGGCTCCCATGCTCTCATCATTGTAGAATGGTGGCTCCTTCCTGTCGGCCATCTTGGGAGGTCAGCAAGGAAGGAGTTCAGGGAAAAGGTGAGGTGGGGGGACTGGCCCAAAAGGACGGACAGAGGGTAAGGCTCTGCTCACTGCCCTCACCAGGGTAAGTCATTGTGTAAGGAAAACTCACCTGAAAGGAGAAGATAAAATATCATTAGTATTGGGCATAACTACTTTTAAAAAGGCTGGGTTTATGAAAATATTTATGTTTATGAGGATATTCATTTCATTTTTAACATGTGCCTGCACATTGTTTTTAATGACAATACATTGAATTGAATATACAATTTAATATGATAATAGATAGTCACATACACAAACAAGAATACCAGAAATTGTGGCATTTAAGCTGAGGAGAGTATGAGTGTGTGGGTCAAAAGGCTTGCATTTCCTTGACAACTCAAACAGTGCACTGAAGCTGAACTGCAGGTGACAGACTTCAATTCACAGTTCCACATGCAGAAGGTGACATGTCCCACATATTCCCTGTTGTGTGACATGACACTGGTTTCACTATCTAGCACTGAAAGCTGACTCTTAATGAGATGCAAATTGAGGGTAACTTTTTTTTTAAAACACAAGAGTACATATCAGCTGACTCGGACATGTGCAACCCCCTAAAGTTTGTAGCACCAAAGTCTGAACAAAAATCAAGCTGATGAGGTGTGATACAAGTGCGCCTCACCAATTCAACAGCTCACCTCAAGCATGACCGCACTACAACCACCACAATCTCCCAGAAAAGTCAATGCATAACCTATGTCTTTTCATTGTACCAATACTTTTGTATTGAAAGGAAATGCAAATTAATTTCAGTTTTAAAATATTTTAGTGACGGACTACTCTGAGAAAATTGGGGTCTTGGGACCCCAACCAGAATTGACAGTTCTTTCCAATCCAACTCTGATGTCACATGCTAACAAAACTAAATACCACATGGGACTGTGTCAACATGGATAAAGGAGGCAGGCTCTTTGGTGCACTGTCTGTCTTATGAGGGACAGCACTACTATAAAATAGCTCACTGTGATTTGACATTTTCAGACAAACCACCAAATTGAGCTAGTTGTATGTCCCAATAGCTTTGACAATGTTCCAAGTTGTAGATTAGTATTAGCACATTATCATCTCGTCCTTCCCAAGTTTCACTGTCAGAACTCTGATCACGTTCCCAGGCACCAATTAAAGCCCCGGGGAATTAAAATGACCACAGGTTGAGTTAATCCCTTTGAGCAAGAAAGTGGCTTCCTGACAAGAGGAAGCAGCCAAAATCCACTACAAAGATGGTTTGCATGCTTACTCGCAAGGCCTTTATCTGAACCAAGACGGGGGGGGGGGGGCAGAGTGAGGGCTTGTCAGATTTACTGCACTATTCTCAGACTCGCGGCGAAGGGTTCCGGTTTAGCAAGCAACATAAATACAACTTCATTGCAAATTGCATCTTTATTCGTACATACTGACTTTGGCCGCCCTTGACTTGGGTCACTTCTACCTCACTACGGCAGGAGCCCGAGGCCAAGTCTGCAAGAGCTACCTGACTACAACAGCGATTTGGTTGGAATTAGCTAAAGCTTCGCCAAAATGTGCGACCTAGCTGGAAGTGTCAGTCGAACGATGGGGAACGACATTTTTTAATTATCAACCTTGTGTTTGTGTGTGTATGTGTGTGTGTGTGTGTGTGTGTGTGTGGTGGTGGGGGGGGGGGACTGGTTAAAACTCATCATCGTCAGGTGAGCGCGTCGAGCTCGGTCAGCGTTAGCTTCACCATGCTAGCCAGCCGAGCTTCACCATGCTAGCCAGCCGAGCTTCACCATGCTAGCCAGCCGAGCTTCACCATGCTAGCCAGCGTTAGCTTCACCATGCTAACCAGTCGAGCTTCACCATGCTAGCCAGCCGACAAGCAAACAATAGCTACCTTTTTTCCACGGCGGTGTCAGCTAGCAAAGCCGCTAGCTTAGGCTTCTGCCATTTCCTCGCGGTTCGTCCCACCGAAAGCAGACACGTGAGACGTTCACAGGGCGAGCAGCTCGGAAGCCCCGGGTCCGGGTTCTTCGAGGTGGTCTCCGCGTAGTTTGCGGCCACTATCACGCCTGTCATCGAGCGGGCAGGCTGAGAGGAGACCCGACATGTTTAGAATGACAACAAAGGCGCCGCTCTGCGTCACCGACGAGGAGGGACGTCAGAGGTGGCGCCGGTCACGTGACCCTTTATAAAGGCTATCGACCACCCGTGGTCGATACCTGCCTAATCCAATCTATGGAGGCTACTAGAAGAACCCCGCTACAATGTAGCGGTTTGGTTAGCCACCCGTCTAAATCTCCCTCCTCTTCATCCTGCCAGCTAACCGCCTCCCCCCTGCCCCTAAACCCCCCCACTCCAACTCCCTCCCCCCCAAATGCTCAGAATCATCTGAAATGCCGAGAAAAGTGGTTTTTAGCCATTTTTAGAAAATGCATATTTTGCATAATTATGCATAATTATATTTTAATTTTCTGCTATTTTTCTGGTCCTCTCTGGAACAATAACTACCACCTCCAAAAAAAAAATTAGGATCATAAGTGCATTTTTGCAAAAATGCATGTATTTTGCATACTGCCAAAACATTTCTAAGTCCCAGAAAAAAAATGTTATATAGGTGAAAAAAAATCAAAGATGCTCAGAATCACCTGAAATGCAGAGAAAAGTGGTTTTTAGCCATTTTTAGAAAAATGCATATTTTGCACATTTATGCATAATTTTTATTTTCTGGGATTTCTCCCTTACTCTCTGAGACAATACCTACCACCTCCAAAAAGAATTAGGATCATAAGTGCTTTAGTTTTCGGTCCCGCTATCTACACTAACGCCACACACACACACACACACATTCCGAAAATATATGAGTAGATCCCGACACGCACTGGACGGAAGGGTCGCCAGTCCATCACAGGGTCCACGCTACCAATGGACAATTAAGACCCCATTTCACCAGACATGCACGTCTTTGAACTGTGTGTGTGTGTGTGGGGGGGGGGGGCAAGAGGAACTGGAAGAAACCCATGCAAACTCCACATAGATGAGCTGAAATCAAAACCAGGACCCTCTTGCTGGGAGGCTAGTGCTAAACGCCAACCCACTATGCACCCCCCCCCCCAACGAACACATATTGTGTATAATAGTTTTTCCCCAATCTGCCTGAGTGCTGCTGGTTTTCTGCTCTGCCCTGTAGTTCAAATTCACCTGTTGTGTTAATTATTCCCGCCTCCGATTAAGTTTTTTTTTTTGTTGATCTGGAATAGGTGAATGTAAAGTACCTGGCAGAGTAGAGAACCTGCAGCACCAGCGATAGCAAAGGCCAGGATTGAGATGTATAATATATCCCATGGATGACAATGGCCCTGTGATGGTCTGGCAGCCTGTCCAGGGTGTCAGTCCACCTGCCTCGCAATGACTGCTGGGATAGGCTCCAGCACCCCACGACCCTGAGAGCAGGATAAGCGGTTTGGATAATGGATGGATGACAATAATGACCTTGGGTTTTGGGGTAATGCTTTTGTTTCTCAGTATAGGCTAGGAATCTGCTTATTTCTCAGCTTGGTCGCTTGTGGCATACGTGTAACTTCTGAATTTTAATCAAAAACCAAACTGAAGAGTGAGATCAAAGCGTTCGTTAACACAAACTAAAAAAAAATGCTTCATCTCCGTGGCTCGGCCTTCCTGCTCATGTCAGGGAGGAAGATGCTGATCAATATTTTAAGTCTAGACCGGATAATGATAATCTAATTACTTCAACCACTGGTCCCACACTTTTAAACAATGAACTCAAAGCCCTTTCTTCAAAAACCATTTCTTTTACCCATTCCAACACCACTCATTTCCTATCAACTTGTGTTTTCATGAAAGCATGGACTTGGAAATGCATGCTTGAAAAAAAGAAATCTGAAAAGATAACACGCATTTCAGATAGCATAAAATGTTTCTTTAGTTAAAAATGAATTTCCTTTACATCACAGCCAAAGTTAAGAAATGGATGAATTTCAGATTAATAAAAACATTGTCAAAATACCTAGTGCAGTAAGTAACACATTGATATCTCATTACCTTGATATGGCACAAATCTCAACATGGCAAAGCCAATGGACAGACAAAGGGCATCGTGAAAATAAACCATTTACTGTAAATTTCTGCAGGCCTCAAGGCTAAGCATACAGTATGCTTATAAAGTGCTATTATGTATATTAAATTAAGACAAACATTGCTTGATAAGTATTACATATTCTGATCAGCTACTGAGATGATTTTGGAAATGCTGTTAGGTTGATTAGAATCACTTTCATCTGCTCCTTTAAATTTCCTTTCCAAAAATAAGCCACAGTATTCATATAAATAGTCTATCAACAGTGTTATTCCCGAATCTTCAAACCTCATGCCTTTCAAATGACAAAAGAATGACTGCACAATTGTACAAATCAAATACAGATCATCAAAAACAGTTCAGTTCCCCCCAAGAGCATTAAGTGGATCATCAAAAATGTTGCCCGAATCCGTCGCTGCACTGCTGTCGTGGGAGGGCGGGGTTTTCTTAGATTTAGTGGGAGCCTTTGTCACTGGTTTTACTGTACTTGATGAGAAGATGTCATCTTAAAAGAAAATGAAAAACAAACATTATGCAAACTCAATATGTATCTTTCATTAAAAACTGCATTTGTACAATGTCAGACACATCGACTTTATTTTCACCGATGCTTACCCATGTCATCATCGAAGATGGACTTGGTCTCCATCTTCTTCCTGATCTTCTCTTTTGGTCTTGAAGAGGTTGTCAGGTCAGCAAAAATGTCGACGTTGTCATCAAATAAGCTGGCATCGAGGGGCTTATCTTTTTGCTTCTTGTGCGCTTTAGGTGCTGTGGCTACTTCATTCTGGATAAAGTGACAGTCAGTCGACAAGGAGTAACACAGCACTTACTATATCAGCTAATGCAAAAACATTCACCTGCTGGCACAGAAAACTTTGTTGACAGACTAAAAAGAAAAGTAACACTGCTGGTACCTGGAAGATGTCCTTCTTGGTAAAACCACCGCTGGTCTCAGTATCCTTACTGGCTCTGGATACTGGGGTGGAGCTGTTGCTCATTCCAAAGAGGTCTTCTTCATCATCGTCATCTACCATGAAGGAGGAGACCTTGGCTTTGTTTGTAGTTGATTTTGGCTTGACCTTCTGGAAAAGGTTGTCCTCAGGGTCATCAAAAATGGAGGGAAGTGTACTTTTCTCTTTCTTTATTGTTGTACCACCACTGGCCTGATCTTGTGACGCTTTATTTATGTGCTTGGAGGAGGGCGCGGTAGGCTTAGTGCTTTGGGTGGCACCAAAGAGGCTGTCAGAGCCAAACAGGTCATCCTCGTCAGACGACAGTGGTAGTCGAGCGCTACTGCTCTCTTTAGGAGAGTCTTTCTTTTCATTGTTTGTAGACACTGGCAATGTAAGGTCAGAGGGTCTAGAGGACACTTCAGTCAAAGAAGGTAGAGAAGGTCCGGATTCAGGCAAAGTGGTTGTAGCAGAGTTAAGCGGTGCTGAACTGGTCAGGGTCTGGCTAGCATGGCCTGGGTTACGCAAGGTTTGATCAAACAGACTCGGGTTTGACCTCAGCCTGTCGTCTTCCCAGCTCTCTTCCGTTCTCTCCACAGATCTCTGGGCTGCCAACTGCCTGGCTGTTCTAGACTGGGGCCTCCGGTGCACAGAACCTTTGGTACGACTCTGTATGAGAGAAGACATTAAAGAGTTAGTTTGGGTTCCCTCCTTTTTCTCCCCAATTGTATCGGGCCAATTGCCCGACTCTTCTAAGCCGTCCCAGTTGCTGCTCCACCCTCTCTGCCGATCTGGGGAGGGCTACAGACTACCACATGCCTCCTTCGATATATGTGGAGTCGCCAGCCGCTTCTTTTTATCTGACAGTGAGGAGTTTCGCCAGGGTTCCCCCCAGTTCCCCCTCCCCCCTGAACAGGCAACCCAACCGACCAGAGGAGGCGCTAGTGCCACAACCAGGACACATACCCACATCCGGCTTCCCACCCGCAGACACGACCAACTGTCTCTGTAGGGATGCCCGAACAAGCCGGAGGTAACGCAGGGATTCGAACCGGCAATCCCCGTGTTGGTAGGCAATGGAATAGACCGCTATGCTACCCGGACGCCCGTTTGTTTGGTTTTTTTAAACACAATGTGGTATGACTTACAAGTCAGAATATCAATGCATGCACATTAGCCTGATCAGCGAGTCCTGTGTTTGGAGATGTGGCTGCTTGTTGCAGCGAATTGGCAGCTTCTCAGAGAAAAAGGAAAAGGAGCATACAGGGTCAGCTAACAGAACATCTTAAGCAACAACACAACAATATCTGTCATGTATATCAACATCTATCAGATGTGATTGGTGGTGTGATATGTAAACAGGCTGCAGAGCATTGTGATACACTGGCACACAAAATAGATGCAAGATACAGCATTGCTCTGTGAGGAGAGTTATGCATTAGAAATACGAGTAGTTAACATTTTTTTGTGTGTTGTCACTTAAAATGTGTTCTTTTTTTTTTTACCTGACCCTGTTTGCTGTTGTTCATTTTTCTCTGACAAGCTGGCGACTCAGTCAGACCTTTGAACACGCAACTGCTAGCAGCCATACCAAGATATAACCTGGTTCTGCTGAATGACAAGCTAAGGAGGCGTGGGCTTGGCTCGTACTTGGATGGGAGACCGCCTGGGAAAACTGAGTTGGTGTTGGTGGGCCAGTATGAGGTAGTCTTCCCTCTGGTCCTAATAAACAACAAAAATCCTAATGCCCCAGTGCAGTGACAGGGACACTGTGCTGTCGGAGATGCAGTCCTTTCAATGAGATGTTAAAACCAAGGTTCTGACTCACTGTGGTCATTAAAGATCCCATGGCACTTATCGCAAGGAGTAGGGGGGTCCCCCGGTGTCCTGGCATAACTTCCCAACCTGGCTCTCTCCATCTGGCCACCTAATCATCCCCCTGTGTAATTCACTCAATGGTTCCCTCCCTCTCCACCCAAGCTGATGTGTGGTGAGCGTTCTGGTGCAAAATGGCTGCCGTGCATCACCCAGGTGGATGCTACACATTGGTTGAGGTGAGTTTCCCCCTTCACTGTGAAGCACTTTGGGTGTCAAGATAAAGTGCTATCTGAGTGAGTCATACCATCTTGTGTTAGAAAACTCACACTATCTCTTTATTTGCACTCAGCACAAAAAGCTTCTCAAATTCAAGTGAGTGGTTCCAAAAGCAACAAAGAAGATTCCAGAGAAATGTGACGTACAACCCGTGGACTCCAGAACTTACCCTGTTCGCACTCTGCAATGTAGTGATGTCCGTGACTGGAGAGTCAAAGCTGACCCCCACCTCGCTGCCCGCCTGGGATCCCAAGGGGTTAGTGACAGGGCTGGGAGTCAGGCTCGAGCTGGACACCCCCGACGAGGAACCAGGTGCTAAGCCTGGGAGTACACCTACAGCCCCTGGGATATTCCGCACAGCACCAGGAAGCAAAGCACTGGGATTGATCACCAGGCTGGCCTGGATAAGAATGGAACAAAATGACTCATATGATGACTTGTGTATGGGGCTAGAAAACATTCAGGAACCCAAATGTGTGATCACAGATTATTTTATTTTAGGCACAATGTCCCTGATCCAAAGTGAGTGAACCCCACATACCTGCGTATGTCTCAGAACCACACAAATCCAATTACAAAAGCAAACCTTCTCTAATTGTACGCTCTACTTCAAGGTTGCCACGAGCAGTAGGCAAGATTCGGAGAAGAATGCTTTAGAGAAAAATGAGACTTACAAAAATGCAGAAAGAAGAGAACATGGTGCGAAGAAGGAGCACAGTGGCACGATTTAAGAGCTTGTGAAATTGGAAGAAAGCCTGAACAAATGCTCAGTCTGACGAAATCAAATCAAAACAACGCATTATCTTCATCAATCTGACAGTCACGCAGTCTGAGCCAAGCTTTTAGTCGAAACGTTGAGGAAGCAGAGACATGTTTGCTCAGAGCAGGAGCTTCCTGGAAACCTCACAGAGGAAATATGAAGGGAGGGAATTAAAGTAGGAATGGAAGAGTGGGAAATAAGAGTGCTTCTAGCAACTGATTTGATTAAAAAAAAAAAAAGAAAGTAAAAATTACTTGAAGTTTTCCAACTCTTGATGAGGGCTCTTTGGGTTTTACGGGGCTCGATGCAGGTTTCTGTAGTTAAATAACAACACGATTGATTCAAGGTTTACTCTGATACAGGCATATTTTTGTATCAAAATAACAAGCACGGCCTTTGTTGCATTATTTCAACTCAAATAAAAATTAGATTAGTAAAAAGACAAATTTTAACACTATTAATACACATTAGATCAGCATGGCCAAAGTAAACAGATGAAAAGTAAATGGCCACGTCGTTGTGCAAGCACATGGCTTGAAGAAACAGACTGGTCCATGACACACTTACCTCACTTCCTGTTGCCAATTCAGAGCTTTCGAGTTTCAGAGGTGCTTTGTCTTTAGGTTTGCTGGGTTTTTCTGCCACTTTCTAGGGAAAAAAAAAGAGGAAAACATAAGCCAGATGCTCCCACTCTCCCTCTGGTTTCTCATTAGTTTGAGCCATTATCTCATCTAATGTAATAATAATGTAATAATGTATGTCCCGCCAATGAGGTGGAAAAATTGACCTAAGTTCTAGTCATAGACAGTCATAGAATTGCTACCGGAGGTGGAGCTTTGGGCTTGACGGAACTGAAGAAGTCGTCCCCGTCATCATCAGCGAACAGACTGGTTGCATCTGGTGTCACCGTGGTGGGCTTGGTACTCTAAAAAACACAAGTACACATAGCCGGGTATCCTTCACATCATGCCTCCTGGTAACGGCATTTGGGCACAGCTAAGACTAATGCACGCGCATTTCACACCCAGTGCAAACGCAGACAAAGACAAATGCAAACAGGTGGCTCATCTGTCTGACTGACCGCAGCTTTTCCTGAGGTGGCAAAGAGGTCTACATCTGGGTCATTGTCCTTCTGCTGCGTCTGACTGAACAGCAGCTCCTCATCTTGGAACACACCCGTGCTCTTTGTGCGTGGCCGCTCCTCTGCAGGCTGTACACCAAATACACAAAACAAATGAGATGGCAGTAGAAGCAGTGGAGAACAATGTTCTTTCCTGTCTTTTTTTTTTTCTTTGTGGACAGGCGGGGTGGGTTCATTTTGGTTCCGGTCCATTCTAAACTCCTTCCGGAAGCAGGTCCAGTGTGTGTTAAAGTTAACAAAATAACTCTAATTTAGCTAACTGTTACATTTCCATCCATCTATTATCCAAACCGCTTATCCTGCTCTCAGGGTTGCGCGGATGCTGCAGTCTATCCCAGCAGTCATTGGGCAGCAGGCGAGGAGACACTATGGACAGGCCGCCAGGCTGGCACACAGGGCCGAGACACACACACATTCACACCTAGGGACAATTTAGTATGGCCGATTCACCTGACCTACATGTCTTTGGACTGTGTGAGGAAACAGGAGCACCTGGAGGAAACCCACGCAGACACGGGGAGAACATGCAAACTCCACACAGAAAACGACCCAGGACGACCCCCAAGGTTGGACTACCCCAGGGCTCGAACCCAGGACCTTCTTACTGTGAGGCGACCGCGCTAACCACTGCACCACCGTGCTGCTGATTGTTACATGTATCTTGATATAAAAGCAAGTGTGCTGTGACTGGAATTGTTAAGTAGTTTTTTTTTTTGTTTTTGTTTTTTTTACAGGCCAAATGATGACCTGCCATGACATTTGCACTTTTCTGACTGTAGGCTTCATTCTTCAGCCCTGCAGGATGACTGGAACCTTAAACTAAATGAGTGTAAATGATAGGCAGAATCTGAATTAACTCATAGTATCTGTGTATGTAATTGTACACATTTTTGAGCACCTCTGGCTGAAGTGTGTTTGTGGTGAGGTTTGCTCTGACTCAGCCAACCATACAAACCTTGAGTGTGCTTCTGGCACCGGGTTTACTGGTTACAGAAATGGAAGCGTTCCAGTCAGCATCATCTTCCTCCTCCTCCTCTTCCTCATCATCAAAAAGACTGACAGTCTTTGCTTTTACTCTTTCTTCCTTCTTCTCCTCCTCCTCCTCCTTCTTCTTGGGAAGTGATGTGTCATCCTTAGACAGCAGTTCATCGTCTTTGACCACCTCCCCCAGTGCGCTCTTGGTCTGCTCGTTGGCCAACACATTGGCGCCTCCAAACAAGCTGACAGCTCCCACAGGCGTTCGTTTAGTCTCGCCGCCCTCTGATGGTGAGGAAGGGGCTTGCGCCTCAGGGCTCTTGGCCGTTGACGTCTCCTGCTCGAAAGGCTCGCCATCTTCTACTCTCCGAGAGGCTTCCACCTCCTCTGGCTGCTCCGAGTCAAACAGTGACAGGGCTGGGGAGGCCACGAGGGAGGTCTGCAGAAAACAAGAGGAGAGAAAGCCTGACATTCGGGTGTGAGAGTTGGTAATTAAACAGGTACTTGTGGGTCGCTGATGTGACTAAATTACAAATGCATATTTGTGCATTTCATGCAAGAGTATGTCCAGGCTCACTTACTTTCGCAGCTGGGGCTACAGCAGTGGTGCTGGCAGCAGGTTTGAAACCAAACAGGGATCCCTTGTCCTCATCATCCTCATCTTCAAATAAGAGAGCAACTCTCTGAGGCTTCTTCTGACTGTATTAATAGTGAGGCCAGAAAAATGTATGTTTACATGAATAGTTCAAGTTCCACTTTGCTGTCAAGTGTATGGGAACACCAGAACGACCGGGATTTCACTCATACCCAAAACGACCATGAGTGGTCAAAATGGCTGCGCAAATTATGAGCCGTCTTTTTACCGCTCATGGTCATTTTAGGTATAGATCTTATCATAACTGTGTGCAATTGATCTAAAACTAATTTCAATACAAACATGCTATTTCAGGGAGCGGCAGGTCTGTATCTTTTTTCCCCACAAAGTTATTAAAATTTGAAAATCCAAAACCGTCAAAATGATCACCTTGGTCGTTCTAGTGTTGCAATACAATAAAATTCTTGTGCTTTATCGCTCTCTGCCAAGTACAAAGGAAGCCCCCCCCCAAAAAAGAGAAAACACTACACACCTATATAGACTATGTACACAATGATTGTATGAACGTATATAATACATCATATACACAGTACAGCACACAGTAACACAACAATGTAAGCTAAGTGCATCAGCTGTTCAGCAACCTGACCGCCTGCTGAGAGAAACTGTTACTGAGACGGGACGGTGTGTGATTTGATGCTCCGGTAGTGTTTTTTTAGACGGAAGGAGCGAGACCAGAACATGAGCGGGGTGGCTGGTGTCCTTAATGATGTTTTGGGCTTTGCCTTTGCAGCGAGTGGTGTAAATATTATGACGGTGTGGTATTTCCATGCCAATGGTTTCTGCTGCCGTCTTGACAGTCCTGTGAGGCAGTCCTGAGCAGTCAGGTCACCAAACCACACTGTGACACATCCTGTCAACACACTCTCCATGGTACTGCGACAAAAGTTAACAAGTTTTGGTACTCGTACCAAATTTCTTGAGACGCCTCAGAAAATACAGTCTCTGCTGCGCCTCCTTGAGGATGCAATTGGTGTTGCGAGACCATGTGAGGTTGTCTGTGATGTGTAAACCAAGAAACCTAAACCTGTCCAGTTTCACCAGATGAACCATTAATGGAAATGGGAAAGTGATTTTCTCTGATCATTCTGAAGTCAACAATGATTTCTTCTGTCTAACTGACATTTAAGAATTTTTTTTTTCATCATGGCACGATATAGTTAAATCTTCCTCTTCCTTCCTATAGGCCCTCTCATCACTGCCACTTAGTCCATCACTGTGGTGTCATCTGCGAATTTAATGATGTGCTGTTGTCATATTTGGCAACACAGTTGTGTGTAAACAGACTGTACAATACGAGAGGGAAATAGCAGCCCTGAGGCATGCTGGTCCTAAGAACTAATGTAGATGAGTATGTTTCACCTAGTCTCACAGTCTGGGGCCTGCCTGTTAGGATAGCACATAGCCAACTACAAATAGAATTGCCCAGACCAACACCTCTGAGTTTGAGAGCAGAGCTGTAATCAACAATTATCTAATTAATAAATAATTATATACATATATAAATGTCAAATATATTGATATTCCGCTCCTCATTAGTCGAGCACTCAAACCCATTGATGTTTTCGGAAAAAAACGCTAAACATACACACACACACACACATATATCGTGATCTTCCAAGACAAAATCCTCGTCCATTTTAGTGCACCTAAAAACAGCTCTTGTGTGTTGTTAGTCTGTCTGTGTGTGTGTTGTAACGATGGCCTACATATATATATATATATATGCCCTGTGATGGTCTGGTGGCCTGTCCAGGGTGTCTCCCTGCCTGCTGCCCAATGACTGCTGGGATAGGCTCCAGCATCCCCGCAACCCTGAGAGCAGGATAAGCGGTTTGGAGATATATATATATTATATTCGGTCTGTTAAGCATATCTTTTCAGGGTTAAGCAAAATGTTCTTTGAGCATACAGGACTACAACGCACACAGGTTGGAGAGGAATAGGGGAAGAGTGGAATATTTGGTCATTGTATAACTTCTGCCAGATGTGTGTTGTACTTCCCTCAAATTAAATATGAACAGCAATGGTCAAAAAATAAAAATAAAACAATCAGCAGAATCTGTCAAAGACCACACAAAGTAAACAGGAACGGTGAGCTTACAGAACTGAACATACTTGGGAACAAAGAATGCAAATAATCTTTTGCTTTCAGTTTGTTTTTGCCATTGACCGTGCTTAAAACTTGTCCTTTCAAAACACAACTGCACTGCTCCACTGAGTCCTCTCACAGCCAATAATAAATTCATACCTTGACTGTTTTGTTGCAAAAAGGTCATCATCTTCGTCATCGTCAAAGAGGCAGCCCTTCTGGGATGTTTTACCACTGGGCAGGGTGGAGGGGGCACTGGCACTTGGCTTCATTCCTCCAGCCTTGGTTGCTGGCTTTCCTTCACTGGGTTTGGAGCTCAACCACTGGTCCTGTTGTACACACATCCCAAAAATGACACATCATGTACTTCCATTTCAGTCACAGAGTTTACAACAGCATAGTTTATGTGGAGAATAATTAGTATGGTTACTTGTGCGACCAATAACAAACTTTCCGCTATGTGTTTTGCCTGTTATCCATTTAGTCACTTGAACGATATGCTAACTTGAGAAAATCTAATTTGCTTCATTAATTAAACTCAAACTAATCACTGCAATTCATATTGGACATAGTGTTTATATTTTCATACCTCATCATCACTGAAGAGGGAGCTAGGTAAAGTCTTAGGCTGCGGTGTGGAAGCTTTACCTTGGGTGGGTTTTGGTTTGGATTTTGCTACAGATGCAAACAGATCCTGGGAGATAAGAGGACAGGATTATTTCGATACCCTTATTGCAAGGAGACGCTTAACCTATGTCTGTATTTGGTTGGGCGTGTGTACGAATACACATCTCTCTCTTCACCTCCTCTTCATCATCGTCATCAAATATGGAAAGAGGAGCTTTGCTGACTTTGGCCTGGCTTGTGGATTCGGGCTTAGACTGGCTCTTAGGGATGGTTGGAAACATCTATGTGGAGGATAAGCATGAATTAAACATGTCCATTATGCTACAACATTTTCTACATTATGCATTAGGTAGTCCAAACATTATCAATATAGCTTCAGAAGCTTACTTGTGAATCTTCATCATCTGAGAAAAGGCCTCTGGTCTGGGGTTTCTGAATCTGCTTAGCAGGGACCTTCACGACATCTGGAGGAGGCCCATTCTAAAATAAACAACATAAATGTTGGCAAAATAAAAAATAAAAAATCAGCGTTCCAACTTTTTTATATGGAAGGAGACCACATATTCAATTAAAATTATGAGATTGTAACACCATAGACACCAGAAACAAGGTCTGAGGGTTTGACAATGATCTTTTCAGACCTCTTCTGACTCCTCACTGGTAGATGGCTGGCGTTTTCTCAGGCCCTCGGTGAGGATGCTCTTAGTATCTGCTCCAAACAAAGATACTGCTCCTGCTGGCATCTAGACATAAACATTAATTATCAGGATGGAAAATCTTTGCTACCGACAATAGGACAAGCACACTGCCAACAACTTCCCCTGAATACATGACTCACACAAGTCTTAATAGGCTGAGAATGTTTTCTCGCAGAGGAACGAGAAGAGGAGTCAGACAGCAGTCTAATGAAGATTGCATAGATCTTTACCTTCTTCTCAGGGGGTTTAGCTTGCTTGTCCTCTACCTCCTTCTTGGTCTCGGCTCTGGAGTTCTCACTGAATATGTCCACAACCTCACTGTCCTCATCGTCTTCGGCAAAAAGATCCACAGTCTTCTTTGGTTTGGATGTCTCCTGCCCAGCTGAGCAATGACAACATAGTGTGTAATGATGGGTGTGTGAGGTGAGGATACCACGCAAATCGGGGCTGAAGCATTACAGAACCAATTTTTGATCTTACACACTGAGCAGGAGTTTTTCACACTTTTGTCACTGAAGAAGTCATCCTCGTCATCATCTTCGTCAAACAGCCCACCAACTCCCGTTGGGACCCGTTTCGCGGCTGCCACTTTTGGTTGGACTGAAGTCCCGTTCTTCTTGCTTCTAACTGAATCGGACTCATTGTCTGAACCAAAGAGGCCGTTATCTAGGAGGGAGAAAGTTATTCATTTTGACTGGAGTCCATCGAGTAACAATTTTAAGAATGTGGTTTCATAACCAGATGGAGCAGCGGTTTCAGCATGGTTCACACTTCACATTTACAGTTTTACCTGGGTGTACTGAAACAGCGCCTGATGGAATCTTCTTTCCCGGCTGGCTAGATTCTACCAGGGAAAAGGAAGAAAGTAAACAACCAGCCTTCCAAAACTAACGCCAATTGTGATTCAGGAAGAAAATATCATGGTTCATCTTTAGGAAAGAACTATTCAATGCATGTATTCATCTGTCTCTCTGGAGGATATGCAAACTTATTTCAAATAACACCATGTGCACTACGGCAGTATGGTACTCCGGATTTCTATATTTGCTAGCCATCTTACTTGATGTTAGAGTGGTGCTTTTTGTTTTTTCTTCGGACATGGGAGGTTTCGGTGCCTCAGAGAAAAGATCCCCCTTGTCAGCAAAGCATCATAAAACAAGAGTCAGACTCGTAAATATAATAGCCATAGCCAAGGATTTCTGTAATGTGAAAAAGGAGTCAGCAGAGTAAGCCGCAAAATTCCATTCGGGGGTAAATGCACCTCAAAGTCATCGTCGAACAGGCCTTTCCCTCCACTGAAGAGGCCGCTTTTGCCTCCAAATGGAGAGAAGTCATCATCCTCCATCTTGGGTGGTTTAAACATATCATCGCTGTCATCTTCAGCTGCTGCGACAACGTAAACAAAGGGACTGAGCTTCATATATGACATAGATTGCTTTCACAGGAAATGGCGTAAGGACAAGTATAAATTGTGACACAAATGCATGAATCTAAGGGATGATGAATGAGTGCCCTACCGGCTGGCCTTGCAGGCTTTGGCTCTTTCTTGCCTTTACCTTTCTTCTTAGATGTCAATGCTTCCAAGACATAAAATGGTCAAATTTTGATAAACATGAATGTGCAGATGCAGAGATGGGAATGATCCATGACATATATTTTCACATAATGCTAACACACTTTGAAAGAGTTGGATGTGAAAAAGATGTGAGGAGAGTCTACTACTACTATTACTTTCAGCTGGTGCTGTTAGGGGTCGCCACAGCAGATCACCCGTTTCCATCTCTTCCTGTCCTCTGCATCTTCCTCTGTCACACTAACCACCTGCATGTCCTCCCTCACCACATCCATAAACCTCCTCTTTGGCCTTCTTCTTTTCCTCTTCCCTGGCAGCTCCATATTCAGCATCCTTCTCCCAATATACCCAGCATCTCTCCTCCACACATGTCCAAACCACCTCAATCTTGCCTCTCTTGCTTTGTCTCCAAACTGTCCAACCTGAGTGGTCCCTCTAATATACTCATTCCTAATCCTGTCCTTCTTCCATCACACCCAATGAAAATCTTAGCATCTTCAACTCTGCCACCTCCTGTCTTTTCATCAGTGCCACTGTCTCCAAACCATATAACATAGCTGGTCTCACAACCATCTTCCCTTTAACTCTTGCTGGTACTCTTCTGTCGCAAATCACTCCTGACACTCTTCTCCACCCACTCCACCCTGCCTGCACTCTCTTCTTCACCTCTCTTCTGCACTCCCCGTTACTTTGGACAGTTGACCCCAAGTATTTAAACTCATACGCCTTCATCACCTCTACTCCTTGCATCCTCACCATTCCACTGTCCTCCCTCTCATTCACGCATAGGTATTCCATCTTGCTCCTACTGACTTTCATTCCTCTTCTCTCTAGTGCATACCTCCACCTCAACCTTCTCACTACAGATCACAATGTCATCCGTGAACATTATAGTCCACGGAGACTCCTGTCAACCTGTCTATCACCACTGCAAACAAGAGAGGGCTCAGAACCCAGATGCAATCCCACCTCCACCCTGAACCCATCCGTCATTTCTACCACACACCTCACCACTGTCACACTGCCCTCATACATGTCCTGCATCACTCCTACATACTTCCGACTTCCTCATACTAGGGCTGTCAATGAAATTTCCAAATGCGAATATATAACCAAATTGCATAAAAAAAACAACAACATTCGGGTGTGAAAATTAATGTTCGTTTGTGAAAAAAAAAAAAGCAGCACTACCGCAGCTGTCCGCCATGCGAATTCTCGTGACAGCCTTGGCCGCTGCGCTGAATACGCTGCATGACGGACAGGAGTCACACAATATCACTTTCAATGGTTGAAAGTGAAATTTAGGTCAAGCTGAAAACGAGTGAACAATTCAACAACAACCGTGTGGTAAAAATCTTCACAACTCGGCCGCTGAGAGAGTGATTTTTCACGTCGAACAATCTAAAAAGCCCCGTTTGGAAATACTTCAGATTTTGGTCAGAAAACAGAAAAACTGTGGAACCTCGAGATAAAGTCACATGCAAGCTATGTAAGCTACAGTTAGCTTACCATTCCACCACTAGTAACCTGACGGCACAAAGTTTTACGGTAAAGGACATTATTAGGGGTCCAAGCAGCAAAGCTGGCGGAACCCTATTGTATTTGTTAGGATTATTATTATTTTTCTCCGCTAAAAGTGTGTGAGGCTCAGCAACCGTAAGTCCTAGACCAACCAACTTTGGTACGTGGATTCCTATGGCCCCCCCCACTACTCAGGCACCACAAATCACCTATGTCAGCCAGATGGTGGCGCTATAACAAAGGGTCATGCGTAATTCCCACACCATAAGTCAGATCAACACAAAACTGCACAGACCTATGCATCTGAATGTGCTCTACAACTTTGTTATTGGGACCACATATGTCAGCCATATAGTTTGCCCGCCATTTTGACTTGTATTAGTTTGGGCACGGTTTCTCAGCTAAAAGTGTCTGAGGCTCAGCAACCATAAGTCCTAGACCAACCAACTTTGGTACGTGGATTCCTATGGCCCCCCACTATTCAGGCACCACAAATCGCCTGTCAGCCAGATGGTGGCGCTATAACAAAGGGTCATGCGTAATTCCCACACCATAAGTCAGATCAACACAAAACTGCACAGACCTATGCATCTGAATGTGCTCTACAACTTTGTTATTGGGACCACATATGTCAGCCATATAGTTTGCCCGCCATTTTGACTTGTATTAGTTTGGGCACGGTTTCTCAGCTAAAAGTGTCTGAGGCTCAGCAACCATAAGTCCTAGACCAACCAAATTTGGTATGTGCATTCATACGGCCCCCCACTACTCTGGCACTACAAATCACCCATGTCAGCCAGATGGTGGCGCTATAACGAAGGCTCATGCTTAAAAGGCCATAACTCCCACAGCATAAGTCAGATCAACACAAAACTTAATCGACCCATGCATCTCAATGTGCTCAACAACTTTACTATTGGGACCACCTGTCAGTCATATAGTTTGCCCGCTATTTTGACTTATTTGGTGTGGAAGCGCTGCAGCTCTACATACCACACGCCAGGACACCTGGGTTTAACGACATACTTTTTCTTTTTACGGCAGTCGGCTAGGACGCAAGAAATCAAACACCGTCTGGTCCAGTTTTGGAAACTCTGGCACATGTTTCTGAAGCAATGGAAGTGTTACGACATTTTAAAAAATTACGGTAATCGTCTAGGACACAGGCAACCCAAGTAATCCGACATTGTCATATCTAGTTGGAGACTCGGGTAGGCTACTGTTTCTGAAGCAAGATTCTTCAATCTTTATTACATTACCAACAGCGGTTTAGTTTCATGTTGAAACGGTAGTCTATTACAGGCTAGGTGTATAAAAGGCCCCTACGTATCATAGCGTTAATTATTTACGTTGGGTGAAGGTATATGATCATGAGGACAAAACCATTCAAATTGCTCCATAGGGGGCGCAACAGTGCCAATGCTTGGACCCCTCCCAACGCCGCTTGCGGCTTTTTTTTATTTGTTTATTTTGTATTGTGTAGGTATGTAGAGCTTTTAAAAGACATGTTTACGTTGAAATAAATATACCACTACAAGTAGTTATGTCTCTTGTTGTATTGGTTTGCCCTCTTATGGATATAATGCGCAAAAAATACGTTCGAATGGGTTTGAACCCGTTATTTTTTTTAGAAGGAATAATATGTAATTTTTGGGCAATTTTGACAGCCCTACCTCATACTTTACCACACCTCCTCTTTCGGCACCCTGTCACATCCTTTCACTAAATCCACAAACACACAATGTAAGTCCTTCTGACCTTTTCTACACTTCTCCATCAGCATTCTCAAAACAAACATCACATCTGTGAGGAGAGTCTTAAAAAAAAAATTCTAACTGACAGGTAGACAATAAGAATGATGAAGAATGGAGACGATGGTGACTGCAAACAAGGACTCACATGTGCGATCTTCATCCTGCTTGCCAACTGGTTCACTTTTGATGCGGGCTGCAAGCTCATCAGCAAATGACGATGAGCCTCTGTTCTAAAAGAAGAACGGCAAACTCTAGTAGCCCGTCTTAATACTATAGTTATATATAAATAAAATTATATAGGTTCTTTTTAATAATCTAAATGAATCTCTAAAATCTTAAAATTACAACAGACAAACCTTTCTGTCATCTTCATCATCCTCTTTGTCTGACTCTCCAAATATGTCAGAATCTTCATCCTCCTCCTCGTCTTCTTCCTCCTCCTCATAATTTAGCACAGACGACTTCTAAGTGGGTATGGATGGGGTGGAAGACGATGGTAAATGATTAAATTTGATTTACAACAACAGAAATGTAAACCCTATGTTTGACGAGGTGAAATACAACGCACCTTCTTAACACTGCTGTGATCCTCATCCTCCTGACCGAACTCCTCATCTGACTGCTGTTGATATAAACAGTATTCTTTTTTAACTTTATATACAAGATGTCAACAAATTAACTTGAACGATTCTTGATAATAAGACAGAATCTTACAATGGCGTCTTTACTGTCTTCGCTCTCAATTACACTGTCTTGATCACTGTCAATGGACATGTCTGGAAAGCGAGAGCAATATTTCAGCATAAGAGTCATCATCTGACAAGCAGCGATAGCGTGCGACTGCTGACATAGTCTTAACTCTACACATAAAATCACTGCTAAGGGTTTATCACCATCACTGGAGAGGTCACCAAGTCCAACATCGTCTTGCTCCATGAAAGCCTGGGAGCCAATAAGGTATGGTAGCGGCCTGTCCACATAAAGGTCCTGACAGAAAGACAGAGAATAGTTTTTAATTACAGTCTGCTAAGCTCCATTCAGGAAACAATCCATTGCGCTAGAAAAATAAAATCAAATAAAAATATTGACAATACACATAAAACCACACAGTCTTCCTCAGTGAGTGTTTAACATTTTTCCCTGTTCCAAGATCACAAACTCACCTTGGGTTCCAATATGGCCTCCAGTTTGTCTGTGGCCTCTTCGTCCTCCGAGTCCGAGTTTCCTGCTTTGATATCCAACTGCTCAAATGCAGAGTCGAGCACCCGCAGACCAAAGTTCACCGCTTCCTGCATCTTAGGAATCAACTCTGCCTCTTTCTGCTCTCGGGTCTTCTCCTTAGGGAAAACACGAAAGTTGTGGGATTTTGCAAGAAATGTGGGTAACACCTTTGCTGAATTTAGTCATGTTCTTAAGGAGACCAA
Source organism: Lampris incognitus (assembly GCF_029633865.1). Classification (NCBI taxonomy): domain Eukaryota; kingdom Metazoa; phylum Chordata; class Actinopteri; order Lampriformes; family Lampridae; genus Lampris; species Lampris incognitus. The sequence continues at coordinate 44,284,911 of NC_079223.1, read as the reverse complement.
TCATTCAGAAAATAGTACATCTTCAAACTTCCATCCTGACGATCATTTTTTGTTTGTTTGTTTTGGATTTTTCCCACTTTTTCTCCGAATTGTACTTGGCCAATTACCCCCCTCTTCTGAGCTGTCACGGTCGCTGTTCCACCCCCTCTGCCGATCCGAGGAGGGCTGCAGACTACCACGTCTCCTCCGATATATGTGGAGTTGCCAGCCGCTTCTCATCACCTGACAGTGAGGAGTTCCGCCAGGCAGACGTAGCGCGTGGGAGGATCACGCTATTCCCCCCAGTCCCCCCCCCCCAAACAGGCACCCCAACCGACCAGAGGAGGCGCTAGTGCAGCGACCAGGGCACATACCCACATCTGGCTTCCCACACGCAGACACGGCCAATTGTGTCTGTAGGGACGCCTGACCAAGCTGGAGGTAACACGGGGATATGACCCGGCGATCCTCGTGTTGGTAGGCAATGGAATAGACTGCTATGCAACCCGGACGCCCCTGACGATCTTTTTTATATAACTTACTGACACCAGTGCTGATCCTGGTAATCACTATAGTGTTCGAGCAATCCAAATCCCACAGAAGCAATGAAACAGAGTCATCAGTGCTGTGTCAGTGCCTTCTCTACCGCAGAACAATGAAATAGAGATTGAACCCATTAAAATGAACAACTACAAAAGTTTTCATGATTCGGATATTCGTGAATTTTGCTATTGTCTTAAATATACCAGCATTGGATCAAAAAGAACAATTATTCATTCATTCATTCATCATCAGCCGCTTCTCTGGGGTCGGATCGGGGTGGCAGTAAACTAAGTAGGGCACTCCAGACGTCCCTCTCCCCAGCAACGCCCTCCAGCTCCTCCTGGGGGATCCCATGGCGTTCCCAGGCCAGATTGGACACGTAGTCCCTCCAGCGAGTTCTGGGTTTACTCTGGGGTCTCCTCCCAATTGGCCATGCCTGGTAAACCTCCAAAGGAAGGTGCCCAGGCGGCATCCTAATCAGATACCCGAACCACCTCAACTGGCTCCTTTCAACACGAAGGAGCAGCGGCTCTACTCCAAGCTCCCTCCGGATGTCCGAGCTCCTCACCCTGTCTCTAAGGCTGAGACTAGACATCCTACGGAGGAAACTCATTTCAGCCGCTTCTATCCGTGATCTCACCCTTTCGGTCACTACCCAAAGTTCATGACCATAGGTAAGGGTTGGGACGAAGACTGACTGGTAAATTGAGGGTTTGCCTTCCGGCTCAGCTCCTTCTTCACCACAACGGTCTGGAACAATGTCCGCATTACTGCAGATGCTGCACCAATCCGCCTGTCAATCTCCCGCCCCATCCTACCCTCACTCGTGAACAAGACCCAGAGATACTTGAACTCCTTCACTTGAGGCAACAACTCATCCCCAATCCCAAAAGAACCAATTATCCGCGTGTAAATCTTCAGGATTGTAACTTTAAGCACATCGTACAATACGTCTCATAAATGTAAATCTGTGATGCTGCAGGAAAAGAGGAGAAAACAGGGATGAGCTGATCATACTTGCTCAGGCTGCTTCTCCACAGTGTCAGCTTTGGGTGCAGTATCTTCCACCTCTTCATCATACACTCTCTAAATAAGTAAGCCAAGATTGTTGTTAGATAGATGTATAGCTTACACTGAAATATGTTCACTGAAAAAAGTCCTACCAATTTCAATTCCAAAAATGTGGCGTACAAGTAGCGATAATATCCTATTGTATATAAGCATTAATAAAAGTATAATAGGTAAAGCTGTGGGGCAGGACAGACAAAAATTCCAAAATATCCCAAAGGGACACTTCCCTGTCAATGCCACAGTTAGTTACAATTTTTATATGTAGATACGATTTAAAGTATAACCAAATCTATTATCTATTTAAAACAGGTCGTTTCCACCTCTCCTACCCTTGAATAAAAGAGAAATTAACTGATAATGGATTACATTTTCTATGAACTGTGTGTTGGAAAGCATGAGGAAGTCATTAAAAACGGAGTGCAAGCAGCTGTCTGTGGCTTTTGTGTCACGAATAAGACCATCCAGCTGCTTTTCGATCTCATGGGTCTTTGAAAGCATTCTCTGGGAGAAGTCTTGCAGGAACAGGAAGAGCTGCAAACAGGAATAACATGTTAAGAGTTTATCTACAGCAGTAGGCTTGATAACATTTGCAACAGTCACAGGCTTAAGTTAAAACCACAGAAGCTCTCATGACTTCAGCCCTGAAAATACAGGAATGCTAAATAAACACTACTGGAAGCAGCCATTTGTGAAAGACAAGGATGCATTAAGGCCAGTGCCAGTATAGTTAATATCTCACCCCTGAGTCTGCTGCCAGGGACCAATTTGCACTGGTTTGGCGGATCTCTTCGAGACTCCAGGGTCTCTCCCAAACCTGAGCATCTATCCCAAGGTGGTTACTCTGGGTAGGGCCGTTTACCGTTCCGTCGGGCAGCCCGCTCATCTGTAACCATGATTATGTGTTATTATTCATGGCGAAGCAGTGTTGGGTCTAAAACTCTGGAATAGTCTCGTATTGGAACTGGGAAAAGCCGCCTCAGTAGCACCTTTAAGCATGAACACGTTTTCATCCCTTCTAACCCCTTCTGATTTCATCCATTAGCTGTTTAATCTGCTGTTGATCAATTCTGAGCTCTATTTTAATTCAATCAATTTTGTTTTGAGTCACGCAACTATTTCATAATTTCATGATATATTCCTTACTCAACTTTTACCAATGTAAAGTGCATTTTATTACATGACGTCATCAAGGAAGTTATTCTTCAAGACAAGGTAACAACAAGCCAGCTAATCATTTCATGATCTAGTATGCATACAAGGGTGCATCTTGTGTGCACCCCTGTATGCATACTAGATAGGTAATTATATGCATGCTTGTATGCACTTATATACATACAAACCGGCCTGCATGCATACAGAATACTCTTTATTAGTCATTTTGTACATACATACAAATGAAATAGACTCTCTGCATTTAATCCATCCTAGCAGGGGACCAACTCCACTTATTCCCTCCTACTGCTTATGTCGGGGGCACAGACTTCCACAGCCTTACACTCATTTTACGCACGCATGGTTTATCCCATTTACCATAAATCACCTATAGTCAACATTACTCCGGCCATTTTCCAAATGCGTTTTTCCATCCAGACAGCCATTGCTTTCCATTCATTTCATCACGGAACCGACTGCCCTTTATTTTGTCAAAGTTAAAACTATGCTATCGTTGCGGGATGAGGTAGTTTAAACGCAGGAGGTTGATTCGAGACGTTTTCCTTCTTTGGCAACAAGTGAAAATGACTAAATGTCCACTGTAACGGATTGTTGATCTCAGGCAAGTTGCAAGACAGCAAGTTGATTTTCATCCTGTGCTGAAATGAATGGAAACCGACGGCTTCCTTGGAAGGCAGGGGGGGGGGGACGCAGTCAAAAACAAGGGTAAAACACCACGACGCGCTTTGGAGCACGGTTAGAAGCGACGCAAATGGTACAGTTGTGGTAAACGAGCAAAGCCGTGCAAAAAAAAAAACAACCCAAAAACGAAACACCGCAAAGCCACGAGCTAAACTAAGCCAGCTAAGCCTAACTAGCGCGACAGATCCGCTATGCTCATGCTAACAGGTAAGCTAACGGCTAACCACTAACCAAAGAGTTTTCCCGGGGGGAGGGGAGTTGACACCGTTCACGCTGTCGGAAAAGCCAACAGCCAATTACCTTCTAAATTATCGTCCGCGGCGATGAGGTGAGAGCAGAAACGACGCGAAAGCGACTGGCTTTGAATCTGGTCTTGTCTTTTCCTCATCGGTCCTCTGACAGATCGGCCATGTTCTCTCCGCAGACAGTCAGCTGACCGACCCGACGGCGCGGGCGAGTGAAAGTGGGCGGAGCCGGCGAACAAACCAAACAGATCCGAGGCAGCCGGGATGACGCGCTTCCTCCGGCTCGAGCTCAGCTTGTCTGTCAAGTCAGTCAGTCGCTGTCTTTATTCGGCGCGTCACGTACGGTCCAATGCGCTTGGCGTGAAGTGAAAGTGCGCAGAGAAAAGGCCATGATAAAAGGCAACAGACTAAAGATTCTTCATAATTCCGTTATAATTACCCTCTTTCAATGTTGTGTAAATTGTGTAAACACAACATTGCTCTCTCCTCCGTTTGCTCTCCCTGAGGTTTCTTCCTATTGTAACCGGTTATTTTCTTGCCCGGTGCGGGATTCGATACGAGGTGTACTGCACCACAAGGCGACATCGCTAACCGCTCGGCTAAAGTGTTAGACCCGTTAGCTAGGGGCTAACGTGTCTTATTAGTAGTTTACACTAGTTTTTCCCCCTGTTGAAAAATTTTTTATTTTTCATTTTTTAAGGATTTGTTCCTTATCCGATGCGAGGGTCTAAGGACAGGATGTTGTGTTGCTGTAAAGCCCCCCGAGACAAATTTGTAATTTGTGATATTAGGCTATACAAATAAAATTGACTTGACTAAAGATGGATAGCTAGATAGATAGATAGATTGGTCACAAACCTTTTCAAGTCTGAGATCACATCCCAAGTCCAAATGTAAACCAAGATCTACCACTTGCACACAAAAAAGACGAAAAAAACAAGCCCACAATGTAGTTCTACTTTGACACTTTATTTTGTTAACTGTCAGCCATAAACCAATTGTTTTTTTTCAATGCCCCAATCAAATACTAAATAATACTATTTAACAATAATAGTTTAATTTAATAATAATACCAAAATACTGGCCACAAAAATCCCCACCCATCCAGAAAACCAGGTGCCCATGTTTAAGCCCTGAAAAGGGAGTATAAACGGACACAAGCTTTCCTCTGGTCACGTCTGTAATGACTGAGGGGAGAAAGCGAGGCGTCCCTTAACGTAGCTCAACAGCTCTACTCTCCCCCTGCTGGAGACCTTTGGTAACTACAACTACCCAGTACTGCTGGCGTTAGGGTGAGTGACATTATCAACACAAAACATATGGAAACACAGGAATTACTGTTCTCAAACTGCTGCATCTGACAACAAACATTTTAAACATAGGCTAAATATAACGTGAAAATGCTGGTAATGAACATTATTCCATCTGTCACACTCACTCTATCGATCGCAGAGGTCAGAGAATCACTGCCCAAAGTGAACACAAGGAAGGCTGCCAGGTCCTCCAGGAATGCTCCGACCAGCTGGCTGAGGTCTTCAAAACTATATTTAACCTCTCATTGTCCCAATCCATAGTTGTGGTATGCTTCAAGACCACCTCTATCATTCCTGTCCCCAAGAAATCAACACCCACATGTTTGAATGACTAGTGACCCATAGCACTCACCCCCATTGCCATGAAGTATTTTGACAGACTGGCTCTGGCTCACATCAAAAACATTACCCCCCCACACACACACACACATTCGACCCACTTCAGTTTGCCTACCGTCCCAAAAGGTCTACAGAGGATGCCATTGCCACTGCCCTGCACTTTGCTCTGACCCATCTTGAATTTAACAACACATACATCTGGATGCTGTTCATAGATTATAGCTCTGCTTTCAACACTATCATCCCCGCCAAACTAACCACCAAACTCCTCTCCTTTGGCTTCAACCTCTCCCCCTGTAACTGGACTCTGGACTTCCTGACCAACAGACCTCAGTCTGTTAGGTTAGGTGACCACACCTCCTCCACCCTGACCCTCAGCACAGGTGCCCCTCAAGGCTGTGTTCTGAGCTCCCCTCCTTTTCTCCCTCTTTACCCATGACTGCCTGCCAACTCTCTTCATATATAATAGTTAAGTTTGTGGATGACACCAAAGTCATAGGCCGTATCACCAACAATGACGAGACGGCCTACAGGGATGAGATTCAGCACCTCACATCATGGTGCACCGCCAACAATCTCCTGGACATCAAACATCTAGGCACTTGTGAAAAAGGCCAACACATGCCTGCATTTCCCGAGGAGGCTGAGGAGCGCCCATCTATCCCCCAAAATACTCACCAACTTCTACCACTGCACCATAGAGAGCATCCTGACCAGCTGCATCTCAGTGTGGTACGGCAACTGCACATCAATAAACCAGAAAGCTCTGCAGCGGGCTGTCAAGGTGGCCCAGCATATGACCGGTACCCAGCTCCAAGCCATTAAAGACATTTATCACAAATGCTGCCTTTGAAGGGGTCTCAGCATCAGCAGAGATCCCACCCACTCCAACCATGGACTGTTCTCCCCCCTGCACTCTGGGAGGCGCTACAGGTACCCAGACACAGGAAGCTGGGCAGCTTGAGACATGGGAAGTTGGGCAGCTCAAGAAACAGGAAGCTGGGCCGCTCGAGACACGGGAAGCTGGGCCGCTTGAGACATGGGAAGTAGGGCCCCTCGAGACACGGGAAGCTGGGGCCGCATGAGACATGGGAAGCTGGGTCGCTCGAGACATAGGAAGTGGGGCTGCCTGGGACATGGGAAGCCAGGCCACTGGAGACATGGGAAGCTGGGCCACTGGAGACCTGGGAAGCCGGGCCACAGCAGACCTGGGAAGCCAGGCCACTGGAGACACGGGAAACCGAGAGCCGGAACCAAGCAACCTCGAAAGCCACCGGTAACAGCCAACCGGGAACTCAAAGACCAAGGACCCCACTACTTTGGGCAGCTGGAGGGTAGGCTGGTCGTTGGCAAGGACGGGTGGTGGATTGAGATCAGGCCAGGCATCAGCACAGGTGGGTAGCGGATCGAGATCGAGCCAGGTGTCGGCAAAGGCGGGTGGTGGATGGAGATCTGGCCAGGCATCGGCAAAGGAGGGTGGCAGATCGAGATCAGGCCAGGTGTCGGCAAAGGCGAGTGGTGGATTGAGATCAGGCCAGGCGTCAGCAAAGGCGGGTGGCAGTTCGAGATCAACCCAGGTGTCGGCAGAGGCAGCTGGAGGCTTGGGAACAGGATCAGCCTGGATGTCAGCAGAAACAGCTGGGTGTCTCCGTAGTGTGGTGCTGGGCAGCTGAGACTCTGGGATGCTGGGCAGGAGAGACACTGGGCATCGGAGACTCTGGGACACTGCGCAGTGAAGACTCTGGGGAAACATTAATCCATCCATCCATCATCCACTTATCCTGCTCTCAGGGACGTCTGACGTCCACATCAGTCTGTCTCTACATGGCATGCATTAAATTTGTAATCTGCTTCAGCAAATATATTAAAAAACTATACAGCAGTGTTTGATAACTGGGTGGACTGACACTGTGCTGCCTACAAGACAAGATGGAGATCTGCAGTTACCTGCCTAAGCTTCTACTTGCCCAGCACAAAGCCATACCCTACTTCATACGCAACAAACTCTGCAAAGTCATAGTGGACATTGGCCGTCAGGATTGGCCAATGTTCTACCGTGATTTCTTTACAAACACCCTACAGTTGATCCAGTCCTAAGCCCTAGCTTCTTTAGGACTGTTTCTGTGAAAAACCACATCAGAGGAGCTAGCTTACCCGCAAGAGGACTTGAGCGTTGCAAGGAAAGAGTTACGGAAGCTGCTGCTGGAGCACATGCCGACAGTACTTGCACTTCTGACATGAGAACTGCTGCAGCAAACCCTACCTGTGCTAAGAGACATAGTGAACAGCATCTCAGGGGAATCAACCAAGTCATGGTAGATCTGCTACCAGAGCATTCAGGAGTCTGTCCAAGTGTCCCTCAGCCTTTTCCCAATCTTCATTCAGCATCCAGATGTGACGGATGAAATGTTGAGCTTCTTCTTGACGCTGTTTCAAGCCCTATGAGTGCAAATGGGTGTTCCCTTCACATGACAGATAATCCACACCTTCATTAGCATGTTCACCAGGGAGCAGCTGGGAGCCAGTATCTTACAAGAGGGCAGCGCAGGCTGTAGAGTGGTACAGAAGTTCCTGAAAATCCTGCAGGTGGTGGTGCAAGAGCTTGGTCAAGCTTTCAAACCCTTCCTACCCAGCATCCTCTCTCTCTGCATGGAACATGTTTACCCCATTGTGGCAGAGCGATCATCCCCAGACGTCAAGGCTGAGATGTTTGAGCTACTCTACCAAGTACTTCACCAAAACTGGAGGTACTTCTTCAAAACTTCAGTCTTGGTCAGTGTTCAGAGAGGAGCCACAGAAGGTACCATGGAAAATGAGGCGCAGTTCACAGCTGCCATGCAGGCCTTTGGGCAGTCTATCCTGCAGCCAGACATCCACATCTTCAAGCAGAATCTGTCCTATTTGGAGTGTCTTAACAGCTAGCATAAATTGTACAACAAAAAGCTGTTTCGCACCTCCATGTTGTTCCACTTTATCAATGTGCTACTGCAAGTGCTTCTCCACAAAAGTCATGATCTTCTCCAAGAGGAAATGACCCTAGCTGTCTACAACATGGCCTCTGTCGACTTTGATGCCTTTTACTCAGTTTTCATGCCCGAGATCCTTAATGGCTGCCAGGGTGTAGACGCTTACCAGCGAGGTGTTCTTGCACAAGACTTCAAACTTGAACGGGACTTGCCATCATTCACTCAGAGCGTGCACAAACTGGTGAATGACCTACCCTATCACCAACTGTGTAATAGCTACAGCACAATGTCTGTTTGAACCACTCCATACATCGACTACGATCTTAACGGAATTACCTGTTCTGACCACGTTGCCCCACGTGCCTCCTGGCCCGTCATCCAACCCAGTGCCACCTGTTCTAGGGAATAGGAAGGCGTACCACAGAGGATGAATTGTCTGGTTGGGCAACTGAAGATGCTGCTTACGTTTCTCTTGATTTCTGCTGTAGAGGGTTGGCGTGTTTTTTTTAAATTTTTTTGTTTTAATTTTAAGCAGAGCCTTAATTTATTTGCCAATAATGATTTGGTGAGAAGGATGAACCTGGTCTAAAATTAGGTTTTACTTGGAGCCGCCTGAGCCAAGCTGTATATCCCATGCTTCAGCAACAAGGCTGGGCTGAGCACTTTCCAACTGGGTTTGGGTGTTTAAAAATGTTCGCTTTGATTCAACTTGGCTTCAGCTTTTTCATCTCCAAAGGAGACAGACTCTCTCGGCCATAAGATCCCCACTCTACAGCCGTAAAGCTGTGCTCACGGTCGGAAATCTTAAAGAGACAGTGTACCTATTAACACTGAATCAACTGACTTAAGTAACTGCTGGGTTACACTGCCACCTGGAAAAAGCCGTTTCTTGGGCAAACTCAATGTCTCTCTTCTAGATGGTAGTGAGAAAGAAGCCTGGCTCTTCTTTCAGTAAGGTGTCCCTCAACACACTGAAATCCTCCGAAGTATACGGCAGGCTGAGCAGATCTGCTGGGACCATACTTGGTCAGATCGTACCGTCACATCGAGAGCAGGAATTGAGGACCCAAATGCAGACAGCGGAGACAGGCCAGGATAGGGCAACGCTCTAATGAATGAAAAACTAACAAAAACAGGAGCGGTAGATACAGACAAGCAAGGAAGGCTCGAGACAAGGTTTGAAGCACCCAGCTACCAAAAGTTAACATAACGATCTGACAAAGAGTCGGGGCAACCCGGGGAACTAGTATAACTGCTGGGGAGCCAATCCCAATCAGGGAAATGGGGAACAGGTGAGCAAGGCAGGGCAGGAACAGAAATGGCATGCCCATCAGGGAATTGTGAACTGGTGAACCTTGGAAACCCAGACCACGCAACCATGACAAATCTGGTTTGATTTCAAGTTTTGCCAGTGATTAGCCTGCCATCTCTGAATACCCATCCTGGCAAGGCTGTATTAGCACCCCAGGGGCCCCTGGGCACTGACCCTCCCCATACACCACCACCCCCCCCACACACACACCACACACACCCCACCCGAACCCCCCCATTCACCGCCCACGCCCACCCCAGCCTTAATTACTTTTTTAGCTTCGAGTCAAGTTGGCATGTCATATTCACCAGACCATAATCACACACCCATTGGTCAAAGGCTGAATAACCAGTCCAGCTGAGCAGGTACAGCTATACAGTTGAATAGACCAAGTACTGCCATTTCCCTCACAAGTCACAAGACAAGGAAACAATGGATTAAATCATCCTGAGGCAGTGTATGATTCTACACTATGGCAACATTTGTGTTCACTGAAAACCATCCGAGCACACCAGTTATTACTGATACATAATAATGTGACTGACTAGGAATGGGTTTACAACAATGCCATCCTAAGGTAATCGCACAGCACAGCCGAGTGCGGGTTTCAAAATAAGGCTCATAAAGTGAGCTAGGCAACTTCACACAGAACTGCAAAAACCAACATATAATGAACTTGACAAACATATTCTAACACAATATAGCAGCATCACACCACAGTGATGCAATACACATGCTATGCAAACAGCATATCAAATAAACCCATCCACACTCATACAGCATCACACAATCACAACAGATAATGCACAGACAGCATAATGAAATGGTTCTTACCTTTAAGTACTTCTTTCTTGACTTTTTTTTGCAAACTGTGATCAAATCCTCAAAATCCAGTTCTCTCACAAGCCCAGGCTTGATGGACATCAAAGAGAGTGCTGACAGTCTTTTCTGACCCATGGTTGTTCTGAGTTCTTTTTTTTTATCCGTTTCAGTTGTGAAAATGTCCTCTGTCCCTCGCAGTTGGATACAAGCAGTGTGAGAAAAAGCCTGAGCGCAACAAAAACGTTGGGGAAGGTTGTCTGGAGTCCATTCCTCAGCACAACTTGCAATGCATTTGCAGGAGTCTTATCTTGCTCGGTGCTGACAAAAGACCTAAATTGGATCAGCTCATCAGCTTAGGCCTTGTCCAAGTCAGTTGGATATGAAGAGGAAAGAGCATCAGCCCATTTGGGGAGATCAGTGTTGTCAAAGTTCATGTCAAAAAAGATACTAAAGTGACCATTGATGCCTCTGTATGCATCCAGCCATCTGCTCAGTCCTGAGAGCAAACTGTCAACAATCACATTGAATGTCTCAATTTGGACATTTTTACTTCCAGTGGGATCTACTTCACTGTAGACTGCCTCATGGTCAAAGGCTCTTCTTTTTCTCATGCAGTGAGTCTCATAATGGTAGGTCTGTGTCACACCATGATAGCCTGGGCAGATGTCTCGAAGTCGGCAAATGGCCCTCATACTGATGTAAAGTAAGTGCGCAGTGATTCCAAAAGGCACACAGCGGTCATTAGGTCCAAGTCCCTCTGTTGCAAGCTGCTGCTTGTAAGTTTGAATCAGTGCAGCACAGTGTCCCAAAATATGGTCATCAGTGCAGTCTCCAGCTTCCCAAACTTGGTATAGAGCACAGCGGCCTCGCACCATGTGTTCTGTCACTCTTCAATTGTCAGATGCCAGCATCTGTAAGGCCCCACTTATTTCACCAGAATTTTCACAAAGCGCTGTTGTGGAGTCCGCTCTACAACTCCATCTCGTACTGGAGAGGGATTTTAGCGTCAGTGTGATGTTGGTAGTCAACAATTTATTCCATCGGTGGGTGGAAGCGGAGCAAAAAGCATATAGTGCTTGTAGTAAGTCAGAAACTGGCTTGTTTCCTGACAACTATTTTCAACAAAGTTCCCACCAACCAAATTCAAGGAATGTGCCACACGTGGAATGTGATGAATGAATGGGTTGTTTTTCTTGGGATGAGCTTGTAACCCATTATATTTCCCAGACATATTGGATGCATTGTTATTTGCCTTGCCATGGCAATTGGAGATATCCAGCCCCAAATCGCTGACCATCTTCATCACACAGTCAGGCAGACTCGAGCCTGTGTGATTGTGAATGGGTTCAAATCCAATAATTAGCTCAACTACTTTCCCTTCCTAACTCAAAAATTTGGAACACAAGTCAGTTGGTCCACGGGAGACATATCAGGTGTAGAGTCTACTATCACAGAGAAATACTTTGCTCACTGTAGTTCCGTAGCAATTGCTTGCTTTGTTTTGTCACCCATTAGGCCGATGAATTCTTCACAAATAGATGATGAAAAGTATGAATTCTTACCATGGCCCTTCGGACCATACTTCAGAAAATGTACCTTTAAAAGTGGATCAAACGGTGCGAATTCCCAGGTAATTACCGTTGTGTGGGGATTCCAAAAGTTCACCATCTCCCCGGAACGGAAGTCTAGACAAGTCAATTAGCCCAATGTCACAAATTACAAATCTGCCTCAGGGGGCTTTACAGCAACACAACATCCTGTCCTTAGACCCTCTCATCGGATAAGGAACAACTCCCTAAACAAAAACACAAAAAAAACCCTTTAACGGGGAGAAAAAATAGGAAGAAACCTCAGGGAGAGAAACAGAGGAGGGATCTCTCTCCCAAGACGGACAACGTGCCATGGACGTTGTGTTTACACGATTTACTGAATACAACATTGAAAGAGGATAACAGAATTATAATGGAATTATAAATTTCATGAAGAATATGATGTGCAGGATGCCAAGCAGTGTCCAGGCGCCACTGGAACAGCCCAGGACCCGAGCCACGTGACCACCATCACCACGTAAAAAAACCCAACCCAGGATAATAACAATTATATGGATTTATAAGATATATAAAAAGAAAATGTGATGAGGGGAATGCCAAGCATCGCCAGGTGGTGACCACCGTCACCACGGAAACCTGGGAGGAGGACCGACTGCACGTGCACACAAGGGAGACTCACAAGACACCATTCACACACAGAAGAAGAGATAGAAGACATCATTCAGAGAGAGAGAGAGAGAGAGAGAGAGAGAGAGAGAGAGAGAGAGAGAGAGAGAGAGAGAGAGAGAGAGAGAGAGAGAGAGAGAAGACACATGAGAGAAGAGAACAGTTTGCAATAGTCATTAGTCATAATCAATTATGTCATCAATTAGTCATAATCTATACGCTATAATCTGGTCAGCAGAACAGTGGTTGGTAAATTCATTGAGACAGAAACCGACCCACCATGCAGTACAGGTTGTGAAGCACTCAACTTAAAGGCAACTAATTGTAAGCTAAGGCAAAAAGATGAGTTTTAAGTGTGGATTTAAAGGACTCAACAGACTCTGATTGTCTGATGGCAGCAGGCAGCAGGCAGGTTATTCCACAAGAACAGGGCCCGATAGGAAAGGCCCTGCCACCAGCTGACTTCTTTTTAACTCTGGGTACACACAGGAGCCCTGTATCTTGAGAGTGAAGAGCTCGAGATGAAATGTACGGTTTAAGGAGGTCAGACAGGAAAGATGGAGCAAGCCCCTTTAGGATTTTATAAGTCAGCAGAAGCACCTTGAAGTCTGATCTAACATGGATAGGAAGCCAATGAAGGGAGGCAAGAATTGGTGTAAAATGGTCAAATTTCCTAGATTTAGTTAGGATTCTAGCTGCAGCATTCTGAACCATCTGAAGGCCTCTGAGTCAGTGTTTCTCAACCGGGGGTCCGCGGACCCCTAGTGGTCCGTGGTGTAATTGCAAGGGGTCCCTGAAAATAAAGTATCTTTAAAAAAAAGATCCTATGACATTTATAGATACAGTATTATTTTACTCAAATGTGACTGAGACCTTTATCTACCTAAACTATAAAGGGTAACAGGACTTTTTTCTCTAATTACATCTGTTTCACAAGTGTAATTTATTGTATTTTAATAAGAGATCTCGCTCCCGTTTGCATTGTTAAAAGTTACTGCATAAAAATCCTGTTGTTACATATATCTGAAAGTTACTGAATACATATTCTGTTTAGTTACATATATCTGAAAGTTACTGAATACATATTCTGTGTTGTTACATATATCTGAAAGTTACTGAATACATATTCTGTTTTGTTACATATATCTGAAAGTTACTGCGTAAGAATTCTGTTTTGTTAACTATATCTAAGTTACAACTGAAAGCTCTTATTTTTGCCCCAAAGAGTGAATAAATGCTATAATGCAATTTAAAATGCAGTTTCTACTGTTTCTATCAAATTGCCACCCCCCTCCCCCAAGATCAGGTGGAGGGGTCCTCAGGGTAGATCAAAAAATACGCAGGGGGTCCAGGACCCCAAAAAGGTTGAGAACCACTGGTCTAAGTTAACCATTTGAGTATGATCATCAGCCCTTACAGGCACGTACAGCTGAGTATCATCAGCTGTAGGCCCCTTTCACTGAAGAACTTAATCATGGCAACCACAGATGCCTCAACCACCTCGACACAGAAGGGGGCCCCGCGAGACGGGCCGCGGGGGAGAGAGGCGGGTGACTGCTCCCCCAGCCGCGGCGTGACCTGAGCCCAACCGACCCAGTTGTCTACAGCCACCAAAAGCACAAGTCCGAACCATTGCACCAAACATTGAAAATGATGAAATAATATAACGAACTGTAAATTGAGAGAAATTCAAAAGGTTGGCAGAAAATGAAATAAAGGCACTAGGTTAGCGAGTAAACTCCCGTGAACGAGTCTCAACCAGCATATATTTGAAAAAGCGCAGTTTCACAGACACACTCAAGGGCGGGGCTGGGGGGAGGTGGGTTGCCCACCTCTGATTAGAGGGCATTAACATTCTTTTTTTTATATTTCATGATGTAGATAAGTCCCAACTGGTAGACTCTACGTCAGCACTGGCCTTGTGAGGTTCAGGGCTGGTTTAAAACAGCAGATGCTGTGTTGAGCCATTTTCCACTCATGACATTTTTTTTTATAAATTTGGTAAAAAATGTCAATATTAACACCAGCATTGATGTACTTACTCACCGAGCAGATATATCATTCACTTTTAAGTGAATTCACGTTTAAGTGTCTGGTACCTCTTTAAGGATAAAGTACAGATACTCTGAACATCGGCAGTATCTGTGAGTGTCGGGGTCAGGACGTTCGCTCACAAGTTACTGTTTCCCCAGCGGTGGAAAAGCCAGAGTGTTACCTGCCTCTAGTGTAATCCGCTGGCTGTGGAGGTTGTAGGGCAGTCCATATGTCAGCGTACCGATACTCACACTCTAGCTTGGCCTTGACCCTGTGGAGACCTCATCGCTCCTGGCTCACGCGAAACAATTCTGACGCATTCTGCAAAAGTGGATGTATTAAGGTGTGACGTCAGAGAACTCCTTACTGCTGGCAGGAGGGACTCAGTTGCCTAGATGAGAACTATGTGAGGTGAGGGATACACAACACTAGAAACACTTGGTACTAGCAACAACAACAACAAAAAACACAATGCACCATGTATTACAAAAGCATCAAGTTTGTATTCACCTTCTTCCCAAAGGGCTTTTTAGAAGTGTTGAGAGGAGTGGAAGACGTGAAAGTGGACCTTGACGTATCAATACCCAATCAATCAGGGGTCGTGAAACTACAGCGAACGTTAACACCGAAAGCAAGTCGAAGAAGGTTGAATCAGTTCATCCGGATTCGGTGTTTATTGACAGATAAGTTTCACCACTCATCTGAGGGACCTCTTCAGTCTAAACTGACGGCAGGCATCCCCACCCTTTAGACCAGTGGTTCTCAACCCAGTCCTCAAGGAACCCCTATCCTGCATATTTTCTTTGCAACCCTGAATAGGCACCTGTACCTAAGAGTACATCTGTTGCCACCTTACAATGCTGTGATGCAACTATTCCCCAGTCCTCTGTGAATAGTACACATGGCCATTGAGACTCTAGTTAATGGACATGGCAATTTGCATATGAAACCACTCACCGGTTTCAGTCATTATGCAACAGTATTGTTTATAAGGGTGGGGATATCTGCAGTCAGCTGAGACTGACGAAGTCACTTAGACGAGTGATGAAAGGTTTCTCCCACTAAAGGTTGTGTCCACATGAACTGGTTCAACTTCCTGGGAAAACCTTTTGCAGCATCAGAAAACCCTGGAAACTGAGATTTACTTGTTTACTGTTAGCCCTTGAGTTAAGAGACCTGACCTGCCAATCACATTTTTTCGGATTTCCCCCCTTTTTTCTCTCCAGTTGTATCCAGCCAATCACCCCACTCTTCCGAGCCGCCCCGATCTCTGCTCCACCCCCTCTGCCGATCCGGGGAGGGCTGCAGACTACCACATGCCTCCTCCAATGCATGTGGAGTCACCAGCCTCTTCTTTTCACCTGACAGTGAGGAATTTCGCCGGGGGGGAGTCATGCGCATCATGAGTCATGAGTTTGCGCATGGGAGGATCATGCTACCCCCCTCCACCCTGAACAGGTGCCCCGACCGACCAGAGGAGGCGCTAGTGCAGCGACCAGGACTCATACCCGCATCTGGCTTCCAACCCGCAGACACGGCCAATTGTGTCTGTAGGAACACACAACACGGGGATTCAAACCAGCGATCCCCGTGTTGCTAGGCAACGGAATAGACTGCTACATCACCCGGACAACCTGTCAGTCAAATTGACCGGCAGGTTCCACTCCTGTGTTTTGTGGTGGGGTGACCCTTCCGTTTACATTTGAATTAAGGAGTGTACCTTTAAAGTTGAGAACTGAGAAGCTCGAGCATGTTGTAATTCACAATGGCGGGTTGATGGGGACACTTCAAACTGTAGAAAATCGTCATGCAATGAATTCTAATGGGAATAAAAGGCTATTGTGAGCGAAATAAACCTACACAGACGAAAACCTCCTCCAAAGTTAAATTACATCTCGGACCTGTGAAGACGGAGAGAACGTCACTGCCTTCCTGCTCCCTAAGGGTTATAATGGAACTGGTCTATCTGAACTCGGACAGAAGCTGCAAGTCTGACACAGAGGATACTGCACAGCAAAAAGGCCAGTCAACCCTCAGGGGTCAGGGACAGGGACATACTATAAACAACCACGTGAGACTTAATGACTCCCTGAAGGTAAAATTCTCTATTCATGGGGAGGAAAGAGCACACGCTCGTCTATTAAAGCATGACGCTGATGTGGGAATCACATTCCTGAACAAAGAGGGCAAATGATAGCAGTGGAGCGAATGCTTGGAGAAAATGGGGGTTAAAATCGGGATACGCTTCCCCACTAGACCCCTCCCCCAACACACACACACACACACACACACACCTCTAAGGTCATGGTTGGGGTCATGGGGGTCACCAAAGGTGACAAAACCCTCAGCTCACTGGACTAATCGGAATGACAGCCATCATATACGTTTTTTAAATCTAATTTAAAAGACACACTTCTAAAATGTGGCTTTCGAGTGATTTAGCAGATTAAGAGGATTACACCTAAAAACAGGCAGCACGGTGGCGCAGTGGTTAGCACGGTCGCCTCACAGCAAGAAGGTCCTGGTTTCGAACCCAGGGGGTAGTTCAACCTTAGGGGTCGTCCCGGGTCGTCCTCTGTGTGGAGTTTGCATGTTCTCCCCGTGTGTGCGTGGGTTTCCTCCGGGGGGCTCCGGTTTCCTCCCACAAGTCCAAAGACATGTAGGTCAGGTGAATCGGTCATACTAAAATTGTCCGTAGGTGTGTGTGTGTGTGTGTGTGTGTGTGTGTGAGCCCTGTGATAATCTGGTGGCTTGTCCAGGGTGTCTCCCTGCCTGCCGCCCAATGACTGCTGGGATAGGCTCCAGCATCCCTGCAACCCCGATTGGGATAAGTGTCTTGGATGGATGGATGGATGGACATCTAAGAACAATTAGGTCTGTTGCCATATTGCTCAGCCAGTGGTACACTTTTTCTCCTGAGGCAGCTTGGTAGTAGTCGCACCGACCAAAATACTTGCAAACCTTATGAGAATGAAATGATCACATCCATCCATCCATCCATTATCCCAGCTGCTTATCCCAATTGGGGTCGCGGGATGCTGGATCCCAGCAGTCATTGGGGTGCAGGCGGGGAGACACCCTGGACAGGCCGCCAGGCCATCACAGGGCCGACATACACACACACGGTCACATATTGAAAAAATAATTGATCACACCAAAATCCTCTTTTGATACCAGCTCAGGATTCTATTCTAACTATGCCGCCCGTTGATTGGATGCGAGACTCCAGTTCTTTTTACTGATGTTTTCTTTACACCGTAGAACTAAACGTGCAGACAGACAAAGAAAAACCAACATCAGCTTGTACAATCATTAGGAAAATAGCACTGCTTAGCACTGCAGCTAATACAGCTAAAGAAAACATAAGCTAACGCTAACCACCCTAGCCTGCTTCTCAACCAACGGCAGAGTTATCTTGGATATTCCTCCCAGGCAGTCTTCTCAGTCCAAATACGATGCTTGAACATAAACTTTTCTTCAATCTTACATGAACTCTTTCATATGTAACTGTAGGGAAAAACGACAAAGCATAGAGTGACAAAAAAACAAACAAACAACGAACTAGCAAGGTTACAGTACTACCACAGGCGCGTCTAAGTCCTTGTGTGACGTTTACGGAATTAACGGGCACTACTCTCAAAGCCTGCCGCTCAACGACTGCTGGGATAGGCTCCCGCATCCCCGCGACCCTGAGAGCCGGATAAGCGGTCTAGATAATGGATGGATGGATTCTGAGCCACACTCCATACCAGTTGGTGGCGGTAAGGCACAAATTCATCATTTCCCGACCACCAACGAAGACCAAGAAGAGGAAGACCAAGAAGAGGAAGAAAGAAGAAGAAGAAGAAGAAGAAGAATCATCATCATCGTGCCGCTGGACTTCAACTGGTTTTATTTTCCCGTTGAGCAGCAGAAAGTGGCAGTTTGCGATGTCCAAAATAAACCTTTTCAGATCGTTCGTCATCGAGCGACTAACGGCAGCAGCCGAGGAGATATTAGGAGCCTTCGAGAGGACGATGGAGGAGCAGGAGGAGGAGATAGCTCGACAGAGGAGACTGCTGGATACTGTCCTGAAGCCCAGCGTTACCTTACACAGAATAGGTTGGTGAAATCACGTTTCAGCGTGTGTGGGCCATCCATTATCAAAACCTTCTTGCGTTTCTTCCTTCAAGTTGATTTCATTGTTTGTTTGCTACGGGAATTAACACGGATCTCTGTGACTGTAGTTTATATCAAAGCCTATAGGTAGTGTATAAGGTGGTTTATATCAAAGCCTATAGGTAGTGTATAAGGTGGTTTATATCAAAGCCTATAGGTAGTGTATAAGGTGGTTTATATCAAAAGGCAAACGAGAATGACGCATCTCAGCTAAACTTTCAAACTGTGCAGACTTTAGTGGCCATCTCCATCACGTGCGCTGCGGGTCTGGACGGGCTCGTGCTTGTTTATTTATGTGAGGGAATATTTATGTTGCACGGTCCTCACGTGCAGCTGAAAGCTGCTCGTGCCAATACAAGTATAGTGAAGTTCAAGTACAGTTACTTTTCTAAATGCTGCACCTTAACCTATGTTTATTTGTTATATTATTTACTTGAGAGAATATTTTATTTCATTTTAAGCAAATTTTACTTTTTTTTATTAGTAGGTTGCAGCCGGTTGTAGCAGTATTGACTGACAGAGCCAAACCCTAGTTTGTTCAGTAAACCACTATTTATAGTCAGTCCTGACAGTATCAGGATTATGGTTGGGCTAACTGATAATAAGAAGAGTGACGCGAGAAGGGTTCACTTCAGATCCAGTTATGACACAAGAACTTAACAGGGTTTCTTCCAGATTTGACGTGCATGATTTAAGCAATGAAACCTCTACTTTAAAAAATACTCTTATTTAAACGCAGTCACCTGGCCACTCATTTTAATGTCCACACTGGCGTGAATACTTTAAAGCATTATAAAACCAGAACAAGTTATGGCCCTGATAATATTGGTAGTTGAATGCTCATCCACTCTGCAGAACAACTCGCCCCTATCAAAGAAAATTGAATCAGTTCATCTGGATACAATGTTTATTATTGACAGATACGTTTCCTCACTCATGTGAGTGACCTCTTCAGTCTAAACTGACTGTAGGTATCCCCAGCCTTATAAACAATACAGTTGCATAACGACTGTAACCAACGATCAGTTTCATATGCAAATATGGTGTGACCATTAATTAGAGTTTCAATGTGTACTATTCAGAGAGGATTTGGGAATGTTTGCAATCACGTCATTGTAAGATGGCAACAGATGTACTCTTAGGCCCCACCCCCCTCTTTACATAGATGGCCTCTTTGACTCCCCGTTCAAACCAGCGTTCCTCCCTATCAAGGATGTGCATATCCTCATCCTTGAAAGAGTGGCCAACGCCCTGTAGATGGGTGTAGACCATTCTCTTGGCCAGCGTCTGTTTAGTTTCCCCAATGTACAAGTAACGGCAATCCTCCTGGTTCTTAACAGTGTACACTATATTGCTCTGTTTGTGCCGAGGGACCCGATCCTTGGTGTGGACCAACTTCTGGTGCAGCTTGTTTTGGGGTTTGAAAGCAACTGAGCTGCGGTGTTTGGAAAATATGCATATCAGCTTTTCCGATACTCCCGCCACATATGGAATCACCACTAGTTTACACTTTGGTTTGGGCATCTTCCCGGCTTTCACAAACGCCCAGTTAGGATAACCCCACTTAACCGGGACATGTTTAATGTGGGCTTTCTCCCCTTCCCTGGCCGCTGTGTCACTGGGGACATTGTCAGCTTGGTGGTACAGTGTCCTGATGACTTATAGTTTGTGCTCCAGTGGATGGTGAGAGTTAAACTTCAAATACTGATCAGTATATGTTGGTTAACAGTAAACATCAATAATCAATGTCCCCCATCACCAATTGAAATTTGGCAGTCTAAGAAGGCTAACCTGTCGTTTTTCACATCCTCCCTGGTGAAATTGATGTGGTTGTACACAGAATAATGTGGTTGGTGAAACGTGGTACATCCTGAGATTTAATTTTAACCCAGGTGTCGCCCACAAATCTGAACAAATGGCTATGTGGTGTCCCTGGATAGGACATCAGAGCCCTCCTTTCCATTTACTCCATGTATAAGTTTGCCACTACAGGTGAGACTGGGAAACCCATAGCACACCCATGCCTCTGCCTATAGTACTGCCCCCTGTAGGTGAAGTATGCAGACTGAAGACAGCTTCAGGAGCAGACACACTTGGTCAGTGTTAAGGGTGGTCCTATTGCTAAGGGTGGGGTCGTTTTGTAATTTCAGATGTCCCTCATCTTATCCACAAAATCCAGTGTTCTGAATGTGATGTTCATTACTGCCTAAGAGCAAGTTAAGAATAGAAGCAAGAAACTTAGAGACGTTATAGGTCACTGAGTTAATCATACAAACAACAGGCCGTAGTGGTACATCCTTTTTATGTATATTAGGTAAACCATACAGATTAGGTGTAGCTTCCCCTGGGCATAATCTGTGGTAAAAATTCTGTCAATAGGGGGAAGCTACACCTAGCCTAGGTTTACCTTAGATATGTAAACTGGATGTGCCACTATGGCCGAACTTGAATAGGTATCCTGAATCCAATTTAACCTGCCTCGGTAGATGCAAATAACAGCATTGATTATGTTTTTTCCCCTCTATCTAGACTTTGTGCAGTTATCTGATCAGCAGCATTGTGAGCAGGAGAGGAGCCCCAGTCTGGTCAAGGAAGAACAACAGGAACTCTGGATCAGTCCACAGGAAGACCAAGTTCAATTGAAGGAGGTAGCTGATAGGACCACCCCTGAGTCCAAATTTACCCCTCTTTGTGATGGAAATGATGATAGTAAAGATCAGCCTCTGCCCTTGCAACTCTACCAAACACAGACAGAGGGAGACACAGAGCCTCCTGCTGTCATCTCATTTGAACTGACACAACCGGATGCCAAAGAAGACAACTTTTTAATATCAGAACCAACAAGTGACCACCATACCCTCTCTAACTGCCGTCATGTAACTAAGAGTGAAGCTGACCGTAGTGGGAGTAGCCAAAACTGTGAGGAAGTGGGTTCAACTCGTAAAGCAAGGCTAAAATCTCACAAAAAGCCCTACAACAGATGCAAGATTTGTGGGAAAGTGCTTTATAATTCAGAAATTTTCAAAATTCACATGACATTTCACACAAAGGAAAGGCCTTACAAATGCACCACTTGTGGGAACGATTTTACCTGTAAGTCTGACATGGAGAGGCATACAAGGGCTCATACAGGGGAGAAGCCATTCATATGCACCACGTGCGGGAAAATGTTTACGCGGAAGTCAAGTTTACAAACGCACATAAGGACTCATACAGGGGAGAAGCCATTCATATGCACCACGTGCGGGAAAATGTTTACCCAGAAGTCAAATTTTCAAACGCACGTAAGGACTCATACAGGGGAGAAGGCATTCCGATGCACCACATGCGGGAAAATGTTTACCCGGAAGTCAAGTTTACAAACGCATGTAAGGACTCATACAGGGGAGAAGCCATTCAGATGCACCACATGCGGGAAAATGTTTGCCCAGAAGTCAAATTTTAAATCGCACGTAAGGACTCATACAGGGGAGAGGCCATTCAGATGCACCACATGCGGGAAAATGTTTGCCCAAAAGTTAAGTTTTCAATCGCACGTAAGGACTCATACAGGGGAGAGGCCATTCACATGCACCACGTGCGGGAAAATGTTTACCAACAAGTCAAATTTTAAAAGGCACGTAAGGACTCATACGGGGGAGAAGCCAGGTGCTGCCACTGTGGAAAAGGGTTCAGCTCAAAATGGTGTCTCAAACAACATGTCATGACCCACACAGGTGAGAGGCCTCACAGGTCACTGCAAAAAGAAGTTAACTGACTAGTCATCTTAATTATTTATAATCATTTTATATAGCAACATATGTCAGGGGGTTAAATTGAATCATTAGAAGGGTGCAATTGCACAAACAAGACATTGTACCCTTTATGATTGTTTTGTTAATATGGTCCACAATGACTGCGGAACAATGAGATAAATACTTTTATATTGAAGGGCATTTTTTTACCAACGGACTTAGACTGTAGTTGTGCCTCACATAGAGTTTGACACCATAGTGTCAGATTGTTGGTACTTCTTGATATTAAGAGGGAAGAACCGTAGCAATTAGGGATGTTCCAATGCTATTTTTTCCGTCCTGATAACGATTCCGATACCTGAACTTGTGTATCTGCCGATATTGAGTACCAACCCGATACTAGTGCTCATCTCATCTCATCTCATCTCATCTTCAGCCGCGTTTCTGGGGTTGGGTTGCGGTGGCAGCAAGCTAAGTAGGGCACTCCAGATGTCCCCCTCCCCAGCAACGCCCCCCAGCTCCTCCTGGGGGATCCCAAGGAGTTCCCAGGCCAGATTGGTCATGTAGTCCCTCCAGCCAGTTCTGGGTCTACCTCGGGGTCTCCTCCCAGTTGGTCGTGCCTGGTAAACCTCCAAAGGAAGGCGCCCAGGAGGCATCTTGATCAGATGCCCAAACCATCTCAACTGGCTCCTTTTGATGCGAAGGAAAGGAGCCAGTTGTTTTTTTGTCGTATCTTATTTTATATATATATACAAAAAACGATACCAGTGCGTGTTTTATATATATGTATCAATACAGATGCAGGAAAAAAACTTAGCAGTACAAGCTTGTTTCGTGCGTTGCACACTCATCAGCTGCTAATGCACATTAACCATCAGCAGCTGATGAGTGCATCTGTATTGATATTCTGCTCCTCAGTAGTTGAGCACTTATATCAACACCATTGACGGTTTCCAGGAAAAAAAAAACGCTATATATACAAACCCCAATTCCAATTAAGTTGGGACGTTGTGTAAAACGTGAATAAAAATGATTTGCAAATCCTTTTTGACCTATATTCAATTGAATACACTACAAAGACAAGACATTTAATGTTCAAATTGATAAACTTTATTGTTTTTTGCAAATATTCACCCATTTTGAATTTGATGCCTGCAACACGTTCCAAAGGAGCTGGGACAGGGTCAACAAAAGACTGGGAAAATTGAGGAATGCTCAAAAAACACCTGTTTGGAACATTCCTCAACAGGTGAACAGGTTAATTGGAAACAGGTGAGTGTCATGATTGGGTATAAAAGGAGCATCCCTGAAAGGCTCAGTCGTTCACAAGAAGGATGGGGCGAGATTCACCACTTTGTGAACAACTGCGTGAGCAAATAGTCCAACAGTTTAAGAACAACATTTCTCAACGTACAGTTGCAAGGAATTTAGGGATTTCATCATCTCCAGTCCATAATATCATCACAAGATTCAGAGAATCCGGAGAAATCTCTGCACGTAAGCGGCAAGGCCGAAAACCAACGTTGAATGCCAGTGACCTTCGACCCCTCAGGTGGCACTGCATTAAAAACCGACATCACGCTGTAAAGGATGTTACCACGTGGGCTCAGGAACACTTAGGAAAACCATTGTCAGTTAACACAGTTCGTCGCAAAATCTACAAGTGCAAGTTAAAACTCTACCATGCAAAGCCAAAGCCATATATCAACACCACCCAGAAACGCCGCCGGCTTCTCTGGGCCCGAGCTCATCTGAGATGGACTGACGCAAAGTGGGAAAGTGTGCTGTGGTCTGACGAGTCCACATTTCACATTGTTTTTGGAAATCATGGACGTCGTGTCCTCCGGGCTAAAGAGGAAAAGGACCATCCAGACTGTTATCAGCGCAAAGTCCAAAGGCCAGCATCTGTGATGGTATGGGGGGGGGGTGTTAGTTGTTTGAGCTAGCGGTGTGTAAAAACGAGGCATACTCCAAGTTAACAGTTAATGGGCTTTAGTGTCGAACTGTATGTATCAACAATACAGAGGTGAACTGACGCACGCAGAGACTGCGTGCCTTACTTAACATTAACTACAGTTAACAGCCACTGGGTGGTGATATACCACCCGTAACATTAGTGCCCATGGCATCATGGGTAACTTGTACATCTGTGAAGGCACCATTAATGCTGAAAGGTACATACAGTTCTTGGAGCAACATATGCTGCCATCCAAGCGACGTCTTTTTCAGGGACGTCCCTGCTTATTTCAGCAAGACAATGCCAAGCCACATTCTGCACGTGTTACAACAGCGGGTCTTCGTAGTAAAAGAGTGCGGACTGGACTGCCTGCAGTCCAGACCTGTCTCCCATTGAAAATGTGGCGCATTATGAAGCGCAAAAAGGACAACGGAGACCCCGGGCTGTTGAGGAACTGAAGTCGTACATCAAGCAAGAATGGGAAAGAATTCCACCTCCAAAGCTTCAGCATTTAGTGTCCTCAGTTCCCAAACGCTTATTGAGTGTTGTTAAAAGGAAAGGTGATGTAACACAGCGGTGAACATGCCCCTGTCCCAGCTTCTTTGGAACGTGTTGCAGGCATCAAATTCAAAATGAGTGAATATTTGCAAAAAAACAAAGTTTATCAGTTTGAACATTAAACATTGAACATTTTTGGAGCTGAAGAAGAGTGTGAATCTACTTCGGCCACGCCGCCCCAACTCTCACAGCCGGCAGTTCTCGCCGCGGCTGTGAAACTCCCAGAGTTCTGGCAGAGCGACCCGGCCTCGTGGTTCCAGCATGTCGAGGCGCTGTTCCACCCGCGTGGAATCTCCGCGGACGACTCCAGATACTATCTGGTCGTCGCTGCGCTGGACCAGCAGTCCACACGCCGTGCCATGCAGCTGTTGCGCGCCCCCCCCCCAACACGGTAAATACGTCGCCCTCAAACATCTTCTGCTCCGGAGGTGCAGCCTATCTGCCGCAGAGAGGGCAGATAGAATCCTTTCCCTATCCGGTTTGGGCGACGGGACGGCTGTGGATCTCATGGACAATACGCTGTCGCTGCTAGGCTCAGACGAAAGTGGGCTCCTTTTCCCGCGCGTTTTCCTGCGCCAGCTCCCGTCTCCTGTGCGCGCGGCTTTGGCTAACTCCCCGTGTCTGGCCGCTGGTGACTGCCGAGGTTTGGCTGAGGAGGCCGATCGGGTCCTGCTGGCTACCAGACGGTTCTCTGTGCAGAGTGTGGCATCGGAGCCTCTGCAGCCGACGTCGGAGGACGCGGACCCGGCAGTGGTGGCTGGAGTGACTGCCCGGAGACGGCGCGGGAGCGGCCTCTGTTTCTTCCACCAGCGGTTCGGCGGCAAGGCGAGGCACTGCGTCCCTCCGTGCACGTTTGAGGCGGCGGGAAACTCCAGGGCCAGCGCTCGGTCGCAGCTGTGGGCGCTGGCGGACGTAGTGAACTGCTCTTCATTAAGGACACGATGTCAGGAAGACGGTTTCTGGTGGACTCAGGCTCGCAAAAGAGCCTACTCCCTCCTGCTAAGACAGACATGTCGGCCGAAGGCGGCGGCCCACAGTTGAGTGCAGCTAACGGTTCGTCCATTGCGGCGTTTGGCACAAGGTTGGTGACTGTTTGTTTCCACGGGCGCCATTTTGAGTGGGACTTTGTAGTGGCCGCCATTACTGTTCCTATTATCGGCGCGGATTTTCTGTGTGCTAATGGTCTGCTGGTTGATGTCGCAAACCGCCGTTTAATTGATGCTGTGTCTTTCGCCACTGTTCCGTGCGAGACGGGGAGCCGGGCCGTTAACACACGCTAACTTTTTAGCATTAGGGGATGTTTTTCAGCGTTTGCTGGCGGATTTTCCATCGGTGACTACGCCTGCCTTTTCCACCGCGGTTACTAAACACGGGGTAGAACATTTCATTCCCACGGTGGGACCGCCAGTTTTTGCGCGCGCGCGGCGCCTCGGCGCGGTAAAATTGGCTCCAGCTAAGGAGGAGTTCGCCATCATGGAGCGTCTGGGTATAGTGAGGCGTTCCAACAGCCCGTGGGCCTCGCCGCTTCACATGGTGCCCAAGGCGGATGGGTCGTGGCGGCCTTGCGGCGATTTTCGCCGCCTGAACAACGTCACCGCCAATGACCGCTATCCCATCCCACACATACAGGACTTTTCCATACGCCTGGCAGGTACCACTATCTTCTCTAAGGTGGACCTGGTGCGCGGCTATCATCAGGTTCCCGTGCGCGCAGAGGACGTGCCCAAGACCGCAGTGATCACCCCGTTTGGGCTTGAGTTCATGCGCATGCCTTTTGGCTTGAAGGGGGCAGCGCAAACCTTTCAGAGGCTGATGGACTCGGTGTTGCGTGACCTTGCTTTCGTGTTCGTTTACCTCGACGACATATTAGTGGCCAGTCCGTCAGCTGAAGAGCACCTGGCGCACCTGAAACAGGTTTTCCGTCGTCTGGACGAACACGGCCTGATAGTCAACCTGATAGTCAAGTGTCAGTTTGGACTGCCGGTGATTGACTTCTTGGGTCACCGCGTTTCGCCGCAAGGCGCGGTCCCGTTGCCTTCTAAGGTGCAAGCGGTGGCGGAATTTCCCCGCCCAGTCTCTGTTAAGGCATTGCAGGAATTCTTGGGCATGGCGAATTTCTATAACCGTTTCCTCCCTCGCGCTGCCCACCTCCTTCAGCCACTTTACGAAGCCCTGCGGCTTAAGAAGGCTAACGACCCTGTCGACTGGACTCCCGAACGGGTCCAGGCCTTTGACGAAGCTAAGTGCGCCCTGGCTAACACCGCCCTCCTCGCTCATCCCACACCCACGGCATCCATAGCTTTAACAACCGATGCGTCTGACATAGCCGTGGGGGCTGTGGTTGAACAGCGTGTGGCGAATGCGTGGCAGCCACTCGCATTTTTTAGCCGCAAACTGCGGGATAGCGAGCGCAAGTACAGCATTTTTGACTTGGAGTTGCTGGCACTGCACCTTGCAACCCGTCATTTCCGCTTCCTGCTGGAGGGTCGCTCATTCACGGCTTATGTGAATCATAAACCGCTGACTTTTGCAATGTCCAAGGTGACTGAGCCGTGGTCTGCTCGTCAGCAGCGCCACCTGGAGGTCATCTCCGAGTTCACAACGGACATTCAGCATGTGGCCGGGAAGTCCAACCCTGTTGCTGATTGTCTGTCGCGTGTGCTTGTGTGTCCTGTGCACCTCGGTGTGGATTTCTCGGCTATGGCTGCCCACCAGCCCAGCGACCCGGACGTCCTTGCCCTTAGGTCAACGCGTACCGGCCTCAAGCTAGAGGATGCTGTGATACAGGAAGGCAGTCCTGCCCTCCTCTGCGATGTCTCCACCGGCCGTCCCCACACCGTTGTTCCAGTGGCCTGGCGCCGTCGAGTTTTCGAATCGACTCACTCCCTCTCGCACCCTGGAGTTCGGGCGTTGGTGAAGTTGGTCGTTTCCAAGTTCGTCTGGCCTGGCCTCCGCAAGGACGTCAAGGGGTGGGCGGCTGCATGTGGGGCGTGCCAGTGCGCCAAGGTCCACCAGCACACTAAGTCACCCCTCGAACCGTTTCCGATCCCGACCAGACGTTTCGACCACGTGCATGTGGACCTGGTGGGCCCTCTACCTTTTTCACAGGGTTTTACGCACCTGCTCACAATGGTAGATCGGACCACCAGGTGGCCAGAGGCTGTCCCTCTGTCCTCCACAACATCCTCGGACGTTGCGCGCGCGTTTCTTTCCTCCTGGGTCGCCCGTTTCGGCACTCCGTCAGATATCACCTCAGACAGGGGCCCCCAGTTCGTGTCAGAGCTCTGGTCGGCACTTGCGCGATCCTTGGGTGTGCAGGTACACCGCACTGTAATATTTGCTAGTAATATTTGATTTGCTAATGTCCCTTACGGCTTTCCGTAGCGCCACAACAAAGTCACGTGATGTACGTAACAACGTCAGTCGGAATCCGGTCGGTGAATAAACACCCAGCACGAGAGAAGTCGTCCTTGCTTTATTAATGTTATAAGTTAACATAGCCAGAGGGCACAGATCATTACATGGTGTCAGAGTAGCGGAGTTTAAATACCCAATATGGATTCGTACGGCGTTCCAGCTCCACGGATGGACTGGGAATCGGCGAACTTACCTGAAGCATGGAGACGATTTCGACAAACAACGGAGCTAATGTTCACGGGCCCCCTGCGCGGGAAGAACGAAGAGGAGAAATGCAGCTACCTCCTGCTCTGGATAGGGGAAAAAGGGCGCGATGTGCACAACACTTGGACACTCAGCGGAGAACAAGCCAAGAAGCTAGAAACGTACTACGATAAGTACACTGAGTACATCACCCCCAAAGCAAACCCGATTTATGCCAGATATAAATTTCATGAAAAGATGCAGGGAGAGAGTGAATCCTTCGAACGATTTGTAACTGAGCTAAAGCTCCTAGTCAAAGACTGTGGCTACCCAAATGCCGACGAGATGGTCAGGGACCGCATCGTGTTTGCCACCAACTCACCCAGAGTGAGAGAAAAGCTACTTAGCCAGGGAGCTGAGCTAACGCTAGAAAAGGCCATAGATGTAGCCCGCTCACACGAGCTAGCAAAGCAACAGCTAAAGTCTATGGGCCAGGGCAGCACACATGAAACGGTGCACGCAATAGGCAGAAAGACTTACAAACCGAACGCACCCAAAGCAGCTAACGCTAACTTCAGACAAAGGGAGGGTAACGTTAGCACCGCCGCTAGGGCGTGTAGCTATTGTGGAGGGCTACACGGCGCTAAAGCCACTTGCCCAGCTAAGGGTAAACAATGCATTAAATGCAAGAAGCTCAATCATTTTGCTAAAGTATGCAAGTCTAGCTCCCAGGGACAGACAAAGTACTACCGCGGCACAGTACATGCCGTCGGAGAGAACCCAGAAGAGTACACCACTGACAGAGAGCAGGAAGAACTGTACTTCGACAACATTACAGTGGAGAGCACCGCTGTGGGAGAACAGACAGAGCTGTACATAGACTGCATCTCAATAGAGAACAACGGAAAAAGCAACGAGCAGGCTTACGTAGAGGTTGGAATTGGCACACCTCCACAGAAGGTAAAGTTTAAACTAGACACTGGGGCACAGGCCAATACTATTCCCACCAACCTGTTCCAGGCGCTGTTCAAAAATGTGACACTGAAACCAGCAATACACAGACTCACTGAATATGGAGGAGGCGCGCTGAGCGTGAAAGGCACATGCAAACTCAAATGTAAGTACAGAGACAATGCAATTATGCTGGACTTTTACGTCATTGACACAAACGCCCCACCAGTCATGGCAATGAAAACATGCCGTGACCTAAACTTGGTAAAAATAGTGATGGCTGTGAGCGAGGAAAACAATGTCACATCACAGAGCATAATGGATGAGTATGCAGATGTTTTCCAGGGAATAGGAGAGTTCCCAGGCGAGTGCACCTTCCGCGTCACACCAGATGCAACGCCGGTCGTCTGCCCGCCACGCAGAATCCCCATCGCCCTACGCAGCAAACTGAGGGACGAGCTTGACAGCATGGAGAAAGGCGGCATAATCTGTAAGGTAACAGAACCCACAGAATGGGTGAACGCACTCGTCATTGTTGAGAAGCCAAAGACAGGCAAACTTAGAGTGTGTTTAGACCCCAGAGCTCTTAACAAAGTGATACAACGACCTCACTACCCCCTCCCCACGCTGGAGGACGCCACCACAAAGCTTGCTGGAGCTGAGTACTTTAGCGTGTTAGACGCGCGGTCAGGCTATTGGGCCATCAAACTGAGCACTGAATCCTCAATGTTGACGACATTTAACACAGTGTTTGGCAGGTATCGTTTCCTCAGACTGCCATTCGGAATCGTGTCCGCTCAAGACGAGTTCAAGAGACGCGTGGATGAAACATATGAAGGATTGGACGGTGTGACGGCCATAGTGGACGACATACTAGTGTTCGGCAAGACTAAAGAGGAACATGACCAGCGTCTCAGAGCGATGCTGAAGCGCACAAGGGAGCGAGGGGTGAGGCTCAACCCCGACAAGTGTCACATATGCGTGTCCGAGGTAAGCTACTTCGGCCACACGCTCTCACACGAAGGCATCAAACCAGACCCACACAAGGTGAAGGCGGTCAAGGACATGCAACCCCCACAGAACAAAGCAGAGCTGGAGACAGTCCTCGGCATGATCAACTACCTCGCCAGATTTGCTCCACACCTCTCACAGATAAACTCACCCCTCAGACAGCTTCTGAAACAGGACAGTGAGTTTGTGTGGGATGCAGTCCACGACAAGGCGTTCCAAGAGATGAAGAATCTCATTACACAGCACCCAGGTCCAGTACTCTCATATTTCGACCCGCAGAAAGAGCTGCGACTCCAAGTGGATGCATCCAAAAGTGGCCTTGGGGCTGTCATGCTCCAAGATGGCAAACCAATTGCCTATGCGTCCAAGTCACTCAACAGCACTGAAGAAAACTACGCACAGATAGAGAAGGAGCTCTACGCTGTGGTCTTCGGCTGCAAGAGGTTCCACGAGTACATGTATGGACGAAAAGTGATTGTGGAGTCAGACCACAAGCCTCTGGAGGCAATACTAAAAAAGCCACTGGCAGCAGCACCACCCCGGCTGCAACGGATGATCCTGGCGCTCCAAAAATACGACATCCAAATCATCCACCGCCCCGGTAAGGATATACCGGTGGCCGACACACTGTCACGCAAGTCAATAGAACACCACGACAGTGACCTACAGGAAGGGATGGAGGCCCAAGTGCACACAGTCCTCAGCAACATTCCTGTGAGCGACACAAGACTCACAGAAATCAAGCAGGAAACAGCGCAAGATCCACAGCTCACCGCACTCAGACGAGCCACACTCACTGGCTGGCCAGACACAAAGAAAAAGTGCCCGCCCAGCATCCAGGAATACTGGAACCACAGAGCAGAAATCTCAGAAATGGACGGTATCCTGTTCAAAGGTGAGAGAATCATTGTCCCCCAAAAGCTTCGCAAGGACATGATACAGCGCATCCATGCCAGCCACCTTGGCGTGGAAAAAAGCAAATGCCGAGCAAGAGACTTACTGTTCTGGCCTGGCATGGGGAAACAGATCGAGGATGCGGTAGCAGACTGCAGCATATGCCAAGAACGGCGCAGCGCAAATGCAAAGGAACCAATGATGTCACACGCCATACCCGAGCGGCCGTGGCAAGTGATAGGCACAGACCTATTCACATGGAACTCACAGGACTTCATAGTCACTGTGGACTACTACTCCAGATTCTTCGAGCTAGAAAGACTTTACAGCTGCACCTCATCTGCCGTCATCATGAAGCTGAAAGCAGCAATGGCTCGACACGGAATCCCCGAGACTATCATCAGCGACAACGGTCCGTGCTACAGCTCTGGTGAGTTCCGCAACTTCTCACAGACATGGGGTTTCTCACACACCACCACAAGCCCCCACTACCCACAGAGCAACGGCCTCTCCGAGAAGACTGTCCAGACGGCCAAACGCATCCTGGACAAAGCCAAAGCTGAGAACAAAGACCCCTACATGAGCTTACTGGAGTATCGCAACACACCGGTGGACAACCTGAAATCACCGGCACAGCTACTGATGAGTCGGAGGCTGCGGTCCATTCTCCCATCAACAGCAAAACACCTGCAGCCACAGATCGCCAGTCAGGAGGATGTTCACAAAAGGAGAGAGGTATGTCAACAGCGCCAGCAGGCATACTACAACCGAACAGCCAAACCTCTGCCCCACCTGCCCGCAGGCACACCAATCCGCTTCCGGCAGGAGGATGGATCCTGGAGACCTGCAACTGTGGAAAGACCAGCGAACACAGACAGGAGCTACCACATCCAAACCAAAGAAGGTCAGATCTACCAACGCAACCGTCAACACCTGCGACAAAGCAAAGTGAACACTCACACTACACACACACACACTTCACAGCAGACTGTTACCAGTGCTAACAACAACACACAAGCCCATCAGCAAGAGCATGCTGAACCTCCAGACACGAACAATCAGCGACAACCAGACACACAGCCTGGTTACACCACGAGGTCAGGTCGCACGATCAAACCAAGACAAATCCTTGACTTATGAATGTTAAAAAAAAGAGAATTTTACACCAACCTGTACTATACCTGCTATGTTTTGAAAAGAAATATTTACAGCGTTCACTTACCTTGTGTACCTACCTGCTGTTTGCAGTTACCAGTAATGAAATGAAAAAAAAAAAAAGATGAAATGTTATTACGGTGTCACATTTAGACAGTGAGGGAAATGTTTTACACTACTTTGTTGCAGTCCAGTTATATAAGAGTTCCACTTTCATATTCTTTCTTATTAAGATTGTATTCGCTTATAAACGTGCTCAACGTGGTCTGTATCTCTGCAGAGAAAGCAGCACTTTTCAGAAAAAGGGAGATGTAATATTTGCTAGTAATATTTGATTTGCTAATGTCCCTTACGGCTTTCCGTAGCGCCACAACAAAGTCACGTGATGTACGTAACAACGTCAGTCGGAATCCGGTCGGTGAATAAACACCCAGCACGAGAGAAGTCGTCCTTGCTTTATTAATGTTATAAGTTAACATAGCCAGAGGGCACAGATCATTACACGCACTACCACATACCACCCTCAGGCTAACGGCTTGTGTGAACGTTTTCACCGGTCGCTCAAGGCAGCGCTGCGCTCTCGGATGGTAACTGGGTGGACCGTTTACCTCGGGTTATGCTCGGGTTGCGTTCGGCTCCTAAGGAGGACCTCGACGCTTTGCCCGCTGAGCTGGTGCTCTGTCAGCCGCTCCGCGTCCCTGGGGAATTTTTGCATGGGAGTTCCGCTCCTCGACCCCGTCCGGCCGTTTACCCTTTTTTGTCCGACAGCACTCGGGTTCCAGGCCCCGTTCACCACTGTTTTCCGCGGTCGTTCGTGCCTGCGGAGCTCATGTCGGCTCTTTTTGTTTATGTACGGCATGATGCTCACCGCTCGCCCCTCCAACCCCCATACGATGGCCCATTTCGGGTTCTTGAGACGGGTCCTAAGGGTTTTGTGCTAGATATGGGTGGGCGTAGGGAGCCTGTCACGCTTGATAGACTTAAAACGGCGCACAGGGTGGCAGGCGAAGTTGTGTTTCCGGCCCAGTTTCCCCGTCGGGGTCGTCCTCCTTCCAGGACCCCAGCAGTGTCTTCACGGGTTCAGCGTTCTGCTTCTCAGCCGGCTTTGGACTGTGTTTCACCTACTGTTTCGGCGGAGGGACGGCGCAGCCGTTATGGCAGGCTGCTTAAGCCACCAGTGAGACACGGATTTTCTGTCCAGGAGTCCCTTCTGGGTGAAGGGGTGGGGGCTGTGTGGCGGACACTAGGGCCTGTGCCTCCCACCCAGCAGGGCTGTGAGCTGGGGACGTGGTTTACATTCCCGGTGCAGGGTTGTTCCTGTTGTAGTTTGGTTTTTGGAGCTGAGGAATAAAGTTCAAACTTGCCTTCGTCTCCTGTGTTTTTCCTCATCCTGCCACAGTATTCTGTTTTTATTTACGTTTTACACCACGTCCCAACTTCATTGGAATTGGGGTTTGTATATATATATATACACACATATATACACACACGTTTCCACATATATTTCCATTCTTCAAAGAACCACTGCGTCTCCAACTACCATACATTCCCTAATTCCATTTATAAATCCTGAGCACAAAACGAGATACTTTTCCCTCACTCGAGGAACTGATCAATACTCCTCTGTATTTTGTTACCTTCACAATATGGATAAAACAACAAACAAGCATTCTTTCATATCTCATGTCTTCTCACATAGTCATTTCGAGATGAGCTACACAGTGAAACAATAGGCTAGATCAGGGGTCAGGAACCTTTTTGACTGGGAGAGCCATAAAAGCCAAATATTTCTAAATATATTTCATTGAGAGCCATATAGTATTTTTAACGTATAATAAATTAAATATGTCTTACTTTTAATGCGACTTCTGGTGCTGCATGGCGTATCGAAGTGCCGCTTTATATTTGACCGTTTCATCGATGCAATTTTATCATTGCATATTAGACATACCGCAGATCCTGCTCTCTCCACAAATGCAAATTCCTCTGTCCACGCAGCCTGGAATGCGCGGTAATCATCGTCTTTTTTTCTTTTCGCCATCTTTTCCGTTACAAGGGTTGAAGCGGATAAACTAGTTGGCTATCTGATAAAATTGATTTCTTCACCTTTACAATGACCCGGACATGCTCGCGAGCCATTGGTTCCCGACCCGACCCACGGGTGACCCGTGACCCGTGAAATTTGTCTTCAAAACTAATTTCTGTTTACTTTAAAATGACACAGTATTATTAAGAAATATCACAAGTATTTTAAAATCAGTTCCAAACTGATTTTTTTTTCAACTCAAAATTGTCTGGGAGCCATATGCCGTCACCGGAAGAGCCATATATGGCTCGCGAGCCATAGGTTCCCGACCGCTGGGCTAGATGATAATATTCGCTAGCAACTACACTCGACATCAAAACAACATTCAAATCAGTCTTGGAACACTTACATCGTCCACAAAGCTAGCCGGATGCTTATCTGACACTTAGGTTTTGTGTCAACCCATTCTTAGTTGTTTTACACCATGTTTTACATACCTGTGGAGCAGTAAGGAACAGACACGGGTTTAGTGTGTTATCAAATCAAGCGCCACATTTATTCTGCCTCTGACGTAGCCAACACGGTTTGAGTTGGGCGTTTCCATGCTGTACCCAGTATTACAGTGACACCTGCTGTCACCAGAAGATAACATTTAAATGAATTGACGTATAGAAAGAAGACTATTTATAAAGGAGCTGGCGATTTACATGTTTTAGATTTACAAAAAAATAAAAATAAGGGGGGGTGTTAGTTTTTATTTAACTTTCAATAGAGGCTATTTTCCCACCCTCTATAAACTCATCGTGCTCTTTTGCGTGATGTGTCTTCAAATGCTTTATAACAGGGGTGCCCAACTCCAGGCCTCGAGGGCCGCAGTGTCTGTGGGTATTTGTTCCAACCATGCACTATCAGGGGCGGATCTACAGGGTGGCAAGGGGTGGCAGCTGCCACCTCTGGGACACAGTCTTGCCACCCCTGTTGCCACCCCATTTATAAATCAGATACTATGTTTTTAAAGTATATTTTATGTACATGCATGGTGAAGGTCAATGAGACCCCGCACCAAACTGATCTCAAACAAAGTCGCCGATTTAGAATCCCCCTCCGCCTCACAGGCGCGGATCTACAGGGTGGCAAGGGGTGGCAACTGCCACCTCTGGGACACAGTCTTGCCACCCCTTTGCCACCCCAGGAAAACAATCTCTAGATCCACTACTGTGCACTACACCACCTGATTTAACTAATTCCTTTCCCTCCTTGGTCCAAGAGGTGAGCTAATTAGTTAAATCAGGTGGGGGCATGGTTGCGACAAATACCTGTAGACACTGCGGCCCTCGAGGCCCGGAGTTGGGCACCCCTGCCTTATAAGATTGCTGGTGTTGAAACTGGCAACACTAGTGGTACCCCTCAAATCTAAAGCCTTGCTTACTGTACACGTTGCTGTTTTACTAGTGGAATTTTGCAGTGTAAAATATTCCCAAATTGCCGACATTTTGCTAGGGTTACGCGAAGAAGAATTGATTTCCGGGAAAACCACCGTTTTATCCGGGCGATCCCATTTCGGGGCTAACAAGTATCGTAATGTCGGATCGGTGCATAGACTCGCGTACTCGCCGATACCAGATCCAGCATTTTAGGCCGTATCGGAGGCATTTCCGATACTGGTATTGGTATCAGAACAACTCTAATAGTAATTATGCAGAAAGTGCAATCACATTGCATGACCATATAACCACATGCTATGTGATTAATCAAAATTGCAAATTACCCCTCTAAATTTGTAACCACAACAATCCAATGACCATCCTTATCATTTTTGAACGTTACTACCTCCCCAGGGAATCTATAAAACATGGCCACACCCCCAGATTGATTACTGCCATGAGAAAAAAGAATTTTGTCTCCCCACTGGTTCTTCCAAAATGTAGTGTTCTCTTCACATGAATGAGTCTGCTGCAAAAACATGCAGTGTGCTTTAAGACCTTTACAAAACAAAAAAGTAGCCTGGCATTTTACATTATCCTTAAGACCTCTTGCATTTAATGATAAAAAATAAATCTCTGACTTTAGAGAAAACAGAATGAAAAAAAAGTTTAACCTCACAACACTTTGTTAGGAAAAATGAAAAGAATCCACCTCTTTAAATGTATCCTCCGCTCAGAAGTTCCTCTAAAAAAAAAATCCATCCCATTCCATCATTTATTTAATGTCTTCACGGGTAGGATTACATATCAATGTTCACTCTGTCATCTCGATCCATTGCCCATCGATGAATCCAAAGGGTCCGCGATAGTATGCTTTCTTCCCGGCTTTTCTCACTTCTTGTATCTGAGGCCAAAGAGCTTCTCTAGCCTGTTCATCTGCCATGGTTAAGTCTTTAGTAAAGCGAACTCCTGCTTTCCTGCATACTTCCAACTCATTTGTCATTCTCCAAATCCCATCTCTGTGTTGGCGTTTGACAAATTGGATAATGACCTGGAGCGTTCTCTTCTCCTCCTTTATCCCCACCGGACGAAAAGTGTCTACTATCTCATCCATGTTCTGTGCCCATTGTGGTGAGACCTTCTTGAGTAGGTTAATCACCTCCTCCCTTGTGTTTTAATTTACTGTTTATTTCATGCCTTTTATTCTCAGATTCCACTGTGTGCTGTACCTTTCATCTTCATCCGCTCTTTCTTTAAGACCTGTGTTTTCTTTTTCCAGGGCTGCCACTTTCTCTTCTAAAGCAGTTACTTTAATTTTGCATGCTTTGAGTTCCACCGTATTGAATTCCAATGCTGTAGCCAGGCTGCCAATCATTGTACTATTCTCCTTAATCTGAGTATTGATATTTTCCAGCTTTTTTTCTTGTTGATCGAATCTGGTGCCCAGGGTGTTTATTGCAGTCAGAACAGACTCAATTGCAGATTCCTCATTTGGCCTTACCCATTTCCGAATATGGGAGCCCTTAGATGGTGTGTTTAATGGGGAATCTTCTAGCTCGTCGACACTTGGTTTATTGGGCCTGGCATCACTGGCGTAACATATTTATCATGGGCCCTGGTGCAAGCAACCCTCATAGACCCCCCCCGTCTCTCTCTCACTCGCTCACACACACACACCACCACCGTGTAAGTAATTTTAGTAATGTATTTGTATAGCACCTTTCACAGATATACGATCACAAAGTGCTTCACAGCATAAAATATAACAAATAAAATAGAAATATCAAAGTAACAGACAAAGTTTACACAGATGATTTATTGTAAAGGTCAGTACGTCAAAGATTGGCTACACTTCAGAACCACGGGGAGCGGACGCACCACGGACAGAGTTGGGAAACCTAAACAGACGGTCTCTAAATCAAATCAGTCGACAAGGCGATGAAACAAGTCAACAAAGCAACTAGGCTGTAATATAGCTAATAGCCTTGTCATTCGACAGTAACAGGGGAGCACACATCAGACTCAAAACCTGGTAGATTGCATGGTTTGGCACGCACGCAGCACACATTGCAGCTTTCCTTGCTCTCCTTCCTCTTTTTACATCCACTGTTATGTGTGTAACTCACGCTTGCTTGCTTGATTTTATTTTTCTAACGTTACTTAGGTAGGCTAGATAGGTAAATGATATTGCGTGCGCCAAACAAGCTATCATCACATGCTCAAAACAGACACGTAACATTGGACTCGGACAAATTATGCAGAAATATTGACGGGCCCCCCCTAGCGGCGGGCCCTGGTGCCACTGCACCACCTATATTTACGCCAGTGCCTGGCATTAGTAGCCTCCATCACGTAGTCATGAAGTAGAAACACATCTGGTACATCAGCCTTGTCGCTCGCTTCGGTGTTCTTTGTCATATCTTTATCTTTTTTCCTAGATTTCACTTCCTTTCCTTTGTTTGGCATTTTTAGACTCGTAATCCAAAACTTCTTTGAGGGGAAAAATCCTTAGTTAATACTATTGAGGAACTTTATCCTATGCTCTAGCAAGTACACGTGCTCAGTCCGCCATCTTGCCAGCCTCCCCCTATCGGCCACAAAATGTCACCTTTAAGGTGGAATGGAACATACGAGTAAGAAGCTGTTGAATAAGAAGCCAAGTTCAGCCTCATTATGAAATGCTCTCTCCCAAGGAGGGCTAATCTAAATTCTAATTGTGTTCATTTGCATGAAGGTCTCGCCTCCCCCCCCTCCCATCATCAGTGTTGTGGGACTGCAAATGTTGTAGAGCAGCATTTCCCAACCCAGTCCTGAAGGAACACCTATCCTGCAGATTTTCATTGTAATCCTGCATAGGGAGTCCTGCTTGTACTTAGTCAACCAATCACCTCACAACACTTAATTATGCAAGGTGTGCAACAGCTGACATAATTCATTGCTGATTGGTTGAATAACTACAAACAGGCACCTATTCAGGGTTGCAAAGAAAATCTGCAGGATAGGTGTTCCTTGAGGACTAGGTTGGGAAACACTGTGGTAGAGAACTCGGGGTTTGGGTTTGCTCTGCAAGGACTCAGATAGGATCTCCAGTTCTCAGTGGACAATCACATTTCCATGTTTAAAGCCGAAAATGATTTGGAGTGTTGTTAAGGTGATTCTAACAAAAACAAATTCAATTCATTGAATCCTTTTTTAAAAAAATTATTGAATCGGCCCTCATTGTAAATTTAACTTACTCAAACTTTTCCTGCAGTAACAGAGCCTATATGCTGTAAATGCAGGCAGGAGGTTTTTGTATAGTCTGACTACTAAAAAGTATCTTAGTTGGATATAATATTCTAATTGCACTGTTTTTTGTTGAGTAATCAAACTAAAATCTGTCAAAGATGCGTCAAGTTTTTGCTGTCTTTTTTCTGTCTTGGTGTCTCAGAGGTCGCGTGACTTGGGCATGAAAAACCTTTAGGTCTAAATAATTAAAATGTTAATTTATGTCATTCTTGTAGTGATCATTTAATAACTCATGGAGAAGCTAGGTTAAGGTGACTATAATGTTTTAGTGAACTCTTGTTTTTTTACTTATCTTCCAGGTTACATGCCCGGAGCTGAGAGAGTGCCCTCTACAGGTAAGGAAGATTGACAGAACTTATTAGAATGACCATATATCACAACTCTGATCTGCTCTGTTCCATTCTACCCCAAGATAAAGGCCATTGCTAATAAATACAAAAACACACCAGCACAGGTGACAAAGAATAAATGTAGGGTTATATTATATTATATATATATATATCAAATATATGTATGTATAGAGGCTGTTGGGTGAAAAACTTGTCTGCAAGTTTTTCTCAATAATATTTTATTGGAAGGAACATTGGGTGAAAAAACAAAACAAAACAAAACAAAACAAATACAATGGAAATGGAAATCATTGTCCCTCCATATTTTGGTAATCCCCAGCTCCCTTGAGTGGTAGATATATTAACACTGTTGGAGCATGAGGCATCGCAGTAAGAGAATTATATACCACACCATTGCCAGTTGTCACATAAGCCGGTGACCGGGAAACCCCCCCCCCCAAAAAAAAGAACCCCAAAAGAAAACACTCTTTCCTCTTTTCCAAATGTTGCCCTGTTAATCTGTTAGCCAGAAATTTGATGTGTGCGTTGGGCTTGATATTCCATTGTAAAGTCACTAGAGTATCAAACATCCCAGGTCAAAGGGTTGGTAAGCGAAATAGAACCCTAAATAGACAGTGTTATATTCATCTTAATGAAATCTATATTATAATGTGGATTTTCTGTTACTCTTTTATTTTGTGCTTTATATCCACTCCATTTCCCCCCATTTAAATGAGAATATATACATGGGAGGAATATACAGGGAAGTTCTTTCTTGTGTAATGGACATAGACTTTTTCATTCACTTTTTTTGGTGCTGCAGTGGGGACCCTCAGCCCACAGGTAGGAGAAGCTTTCCCCCACAGCTAGACGTTTTCTCTAGCTCAGCCCAGGGTCATTTACCATTTGTTCTTTCTTTTCTATAAGCGGATGAAAAAAATTATAAATATGTAAAAAAAAGGCACCAGCATATACAGCAAAGACGTTCACAAAAATGCTTTCCTAAACAAACCTGGTAAAGAATATTCACATCTATTTAATCTGTCAGACCAGCCTGACTAAGGTGTGTCTTTGAATCTCTGGATGGGTTGTTGTCCCAAAGCAAAACACCAAAATATGAAAGTTATTCTGGATGTTTAATAAAATGAAATGAAATGAAATGTTTAGCTGTTTGTACCAAGATTATTCATGCAGGGGCGTCTCTTTGGTTTCCAGGTTTGAGCTGTAGAATGGGTCACTTGCTGACTCCTTCAAGGACTGATGATGTGCTGATGGACTGTAACATCATTAATGTCACAATTGCTGCAGACATGATGCTGTGCTTTTGTTAATTCATTGCTGTTTTAGTTCTTGTTTATGTTTGATTTGTTTTTTGTTTTTTTTTGAGAGGGGGGGTTTATTTTTGTTTTATTTTTTCTCTTTCCTTCTTTTTTTTGGCTTTTTGAACTTTATCATTTGTATTTATGTTCGTTAAAGAAACTGAATAAAAACTTAAATAAAAAAAAAAATCCCAGGCCAGTATGTACAATAAGGGCGTGTCTAGCCACTGTACATATATTAATGGGATCTGCTGCCATCAGGGCCAAGAATAGTAACCTCCCATTTGCTTAAAAATAGCACACACTTGCCCAATGACTGCTGGGTTAGGCTCCAGCATCCCGCAACCCTAATTGGGATAAGCAGCTTGGATGGATGAATGGATAGCACACACTCACATGTCACCAAAGCACTTGTTCATAAAGAATCTGATTTGCATGTCACAGCCAATGTAAGTGAAGGAGTTGATAAGTTTGAGAAAGTTTGGTTCATATAAGGGAAATACAGTGCTCTTATGACTAGTGATTGGATGTATTGGGATGATGATATATGTAAATTGATGGTTGTGCTGACCCCAACTAGCTCAGCTCCATTGGGAGTAAAACTCAACACCACATGTGTCTAGCAAAAACATGTGACATCCAGTGGAAGGATTTAGGGCCGTGGACCACTCGGTGTTCACAAGACCACATGTGGGAGGCTAGGGGAGAAGGAGTGTAATACTCACCCCAAAGGTAAACATATGCATGCCCATTTCAGAGCACTTTTATGGGAAAACGGACTGTGCATTTAGCACCGAGCAGTAAATTCAACTTGAGAGGGTGGGGAAATTTCCCCTCAGTTAACCCTTGACTCATCAGTGTTGCAAGGACTGCCACAAATGTTATGGGCTACAGATAATTATGGTGTGGGTTTAGTTAAGGGGCTGAACTCCTCCATGTGACACCCAAGAGCATATACCGTCCATGTCAGGCACAATATCCGCTCAAACCAGACATAGTAATAGGTATAACAACAGTGTTTAACAGTTTGCTGGCAGCAGGATTCACTATTCCTTATGCTCATTCACCAGTGAGGATGCCTATCTTTCCAGTTAAAAAGATAAGTCTAGACAATCAGCCAGCAGAGTGGCGATTCATGCAAGAATTACAAGCAAAATGCAGCAGTGTCCTTGTGCACCCAGACTCTCAGTATTGGTTTGCTTTCACGTTTCAGGGTAAAACACATATGTGAGCCAGGATGCGACAAGGTTTTGTTGAGTTCCCAGCAGTCTACTCGCAGGTTTTGCATGCAAGTCTGGAGAATTTAGGTCTTCCAGCAGGGAATGTACTGATACAGTACGTCGACGATTTGATGTTCTGTTCATCAACTAAACAAGCTTGTGAGATTGGTTGCATTGCTAAA
This sequence comes from Lampris incognitus, assembly GCF_029633865.1. Taxonomy (NCBI): domain Eukaryota; kingdom Metazoa; phylum Chordata; class Actinopteri; order Lampriformes; family Lampridae; genus Lampris; species Lampris incognitus. The sequence continues at coordinate 44,242,411 of NC_079223.1, read as the reverse complement.
ACCTCTGGCACAGCAGGGCCACAACAAGGCCAGTCTAACTAAATTGCAATTTGTCTAGGAAAAAGCCACCTTTCTAGGGCACGAGATCACTAAAAAATAAAAAAAGGTAAACCACTGAACTCAAAATGAGGGGAAGCCATCCTCAAAATTCAAAAACCTTTCACTAAGTGCCAATTAATGTAATTTTTAGGGATGACAGGCCACTGTTGACAGTGGATCTGTGACTATGCATCCCTGGAGATTCCACTATTATCTATTACGCATGACCATGGACTAAAACCAACTGACAACGTGACATAGACAGAGGCTGCTAATGCAGCTCTCACTCAACTAAAACAGACTTTGACTACCACGGATACTTTAGGACTGCCTGATCCAGACAGACCATTCACACAGACTGTGAATGGAGGAGCAGGTTAATGACAAAACAGAAAGGAAAAAGAAGAAAAAGTCTAAGTGCACATACGTAAATAATGTATGACAGTCTCGGACGTCCTTGCCTGCCTGTTTGTTTCCTTTTTATGTAAAATTAGGACATGGGAAGGACCATGTGTCAAAAGGGGGGGGGAGTGGGCGCCGTAAACAAACACTGGTTTATGAGAGGCTTCACAAATTATTCCCAACATTTTTGTTTAAAATGTTTAAATTGTTGAAAAATAATGCCGCAAGAGGGCAAATCACACAAGCCTCAAGCCACCCTCCCCCTGACCAACCATTTGATCACCTGTAGATGGATTTCATTGAACTATCTCCATGTGCGGGAAAGAAATATTGTTGTGTGATTGTTATGTTTTCTAAGTGGGTTGAAGTTTTCCCTACAGGAAAGGCAGGTGCCTCCACAGTAGCAGAGGTGCTAGTAAGACAGATTATTCCCAGATGGGGAAATACCACAGAAGATCAGCAGTGATAATTGGACACATTTTGTAAAAAGTGCTATTAAACAACTTTCAACATTTCTCGGTATCAGTCTTAGGCAATGTTGTGCCTATCATCCATAGCGTGGTGGAATAGTTCCCAGAGAAAATGGGACAATTAAAAATAAACTGCTCAAATGTTGTGATGAGAAAGGACTCACATGGATAAAGGCACTACCGTTAGTGTTGATGGCCATGAGAGCAAGAGGAAGGCCTGCAACAGGTCTGTCAACTTTTGAAATCCTCACAGGCAGACCCATGAACACTGGAATAGCCTCCCCCTGCAAAAGCAGGTCCTCAGCTGAGACCTCATCAAGGATGTAATGCTCAATTATTGTGTGCAGTTAAACAAAATGCTGAGTTCTATTCACATGCAGGTGAGATCGGCACTTCCACAGCCAATAGAGGGTCAGCTGCACGACCTGAAGCCAGGAGATTGGGTGCTGATAAAGGACCTAAAGAGAAAGAATTGGAGAAGCACCGTGGGTGGGGTCCCACAAAGATCTCTTGACCACACCTACAGTGGTGAAGGTGGAGGGGACAGTCAGCTGGACACGCCAGCCACTGCAAGAAGGTGCCACCACTGGAGACGGAGGTCCAGGGTTAGAGACCCGCTCCGCTCACAAACGAGGAAGAGAAGGTAGACATGGCCAGCTCTCACTGAGGTTTAAAAATCTACAGAGAGCCAACAGTTGCTACACTATAGGGAAAATAATTATTTTATCTAATGGAGCCTGATAACAATAAGGCACCATTGAGGTACTTTGTTGTGATGACATCAGTGCCTGAAAGCAAGCCCTGGCATCTTTTTCGGAGAATGGGGCTCAGGAGAAGGATGTAATTTTTTGCAATAATAACTATTGTGAATGTCAGTCCCATTTTAGGGGTTTTTGATTCGCTACAAGATAACAATGCTGTAACAACAACCATTCTCATCAACCACCTTTTGCCCCCACCACAGCCAAATTGCCAGATGTGTGAAATGGCAGGAGATTGTTTTCTTGTGCAGGGGAGATACGTGTGATAAAGATAGCTGTTTACTAACCATTAACCCTACAGTTTATCCTGGTTGGCCGGACAAAGGTTATTGGTCATGATCAGAGAAAGTTGTATCGGTTCATGTGGACATTTGTGAGAAACATTTCATGACTCATCTAAGTGACCCCTTCAGTCTAAACTGACTGCAGGTGTCCCCATCATTATAAACAATATTGTTGTATGACGACCGAAACCAACGATCAGTTGGCTAGGTAATCGTTGGTTTTGGTCGTTATGCCACTGTATTGTTTACAAGGGTGGGGATACCTGCAGTCAGCTGAGACTGAAGGGGTCACTTAGATGAGTCATGAAACATTTCTCTCAGGAAACTTTGTGTCCAGATGAACTGATTCTACTTTCTTTGATGTTCTTACCTGGATTATTGATCATGCATAAAGATTTATTGGTCATGGATAAACAGCATCACTATGGTGTTACTACATGTGGAACAGGATATTGTAAAGTGCTAGTCACAGACCAATTTACAGCTGAGGGCTTGAAATAGTCCGTAATCTGGTGCCAAAAAGATGAAAAATCCATATGCCGTATAGATGCAGATTGGCCACCAGGGCTTCAATCACAGATATGTAAAGATATTGCTAACCCCACAGTATCCACTCAGACATTTGAAACCCCTCTAATGTGTGTAAGATGCTTTGATACCTATAGGGTAAATCTGGCTATAACTATGATGAAAGAATGGGCCACCTCTCCTAACTTTACTAATTGTTGGATTTGTCAACAATTACCTGCATCATCTCAATCACCTATGGTAGTTCCAGTACTGCTGTCTACAGTGCACTTTAAGGTATTCAGTGTTAAACTATTTGACACCTCCTCAGCCTGTTATGTCTTGGGTCTTATTCATTTTGATCTACCCGATAGTGAGATAGATATAATCTTATTTGCCTTGTCTGAATTCAGTAAAGTTTTTACAGGCAGCGTGAGTTGAATCACGCAGTATTGTGGAAGGTATCTAAATTTGAATCAATGATAAATGCAGTGCTTCAATACAGTGTAGAGATTCTGGCCGTGCCTGCTATTTGCAGTAACGATATAGAATGTAAACTTATAACTGAATCAGAATATACCTGTCATATTGTAGCTGGGCTGTATTCAGCCCCATGGAAATTGCAAATACAGCTGGCATTGTTAGGTTTTACTGTATATAACTGCTCTAGGCCTATATTCTGTACTGAGTCTTTGACTTGCAACTGTTCATTTACTTGGCCTACTCTGTGTGTGCATGCCTGCCTTTCGTTTCTGTGTGTGTACAGGATCCCAGTTATGAAATCACATCAGACATTACTCTCTGTAATAGGACAGTAAAGATAACATTCGGTAAGCAACCCGCACTGCCTGAAAAGGTCTATTTTGATTTGTGGTGATCAGGCTTAGAGCCATTTCCCAAGAGAAAGACACAATCAGTGTTACTTTGCATTTCCGTTGCCCTTCATCAGACAGGCGTCTGCATCAGAATTATCATTACTCCATCACAAAGCTAAACGTGCCTTATCAACTGCTCAGGCCACACTTGGCATATTGATACCCTCGTACGGTGTATATATATGCAGCCCAGGATGAGATCAAGTCACTCTCTACTGTGTTAGAACGTCACATGAACGTCTCTTCAGCCACCGTTACAGCCACGGTGAGACGCTTAGATGATGTTGGATGCATAGCAACTGAAAGTAGGATGGTGCTGGACCTTCTGTTAACCTCACAGGATGATGTATGTAAGGTGATCTCCACTGAATGCTGTGCATATATTACTTGCAACGATGCTGAAATATCCGAACTGAGACATGATCCTAAACACGGGGTAAAAGATTTACATTCTGTTCATGGGTGGGATCCCTTTTCTGAAAGGTTTGGCCCCTTGGCATCTGTGGGTGCATCATTCATTCATACCCTGATTGTGGGTATTATCCTGCTTCTTGTTGTTTTCATTACTTACTTGATTGGGTTGATCCATGAATATTGTATTAGTTTTTTTTGATTGCCAAGACACATTTCTTGAAATTATGCTCCATTTCCCAAAACTCTCAACACAAATGCGTAACTGCACACTCATCTTCACAAACTTCAAACTTCCATGTCAAAACCAAACTCTCCACTCAAAACCATGTAATCCTACATCTAAACCAAACTTTGCTTTCAGACATCACACAAAAGCCATCAAATACACATACACTAAAAATAGCCATTACACACCGGTGAGATCAATTCAAAACACTACCGTAAAAACTTGATACTGCAATGAATAATGGCGCTTATGGTTTTCCCCCAGAACAACCTCTTTACATGATGAACACAATATAAAGATACAACACATGTATAAATCTTCAAAATTTTTAATTCTTCAATGTGCTGTAGTAAAATAAACTGAAATTGAGTGAAAAAGTAAATGTACTGTAAAAATATGCAACTGATAAAGAATGTTGAATACAGTAAAATAATTTCGATGTATTTACCAATATAAACCAATGGAGAAAAAAAAACAGTTTGTACATAAAGAAAGAAATCACATTTATTCTGCCTCAGCATCCCATCTCTGGTCTGGGTCAGGCCAGAGATTCTCATCAACATCACAGGCAATATTAGTCCTAGCCAGGCAGCAGGGGGAAAAATACCCTTGTATGCCTTATCCACACCTGGCAAGCCTCAACCGTAATATCTAACAAGCCTCCTCCATGGCTCGGAGGAGGTGAATACGGATGCAGGGGTCTCGGTCATAGACCTTCCACCGCCATGCCGAAAAAAAAAACTCCTCTATGGGGTTTAGGAAAAGAGAATATGCAGGTAGAAAGATGTTGCTGAATCTTGTGTTGTTCATGAACCAGTCATGAACTAGAGCAGCCCGGTGGAAACTGAGTGTCCCAAATGACAACGTAGCATGGCTGCTGTGGTTGTGCTGGCTCCCTCTGGTGGAGTCGGTATACGTGATCTCGCAGACAATCGAGGAAAGCCAGCAGATGTATGGTGTTGTATGGACCAAGGGTGGCATGGCGGTGGAGGACCACTCGGTGGCTGATGGCGGCACACATGGTCACATTCCCTCCTCGCTGGCCAGGGACATTCATAATGGCCCGGTGGCCAGTTATGTTTCTCCCCCTTCTCCTCCTTTCAGTAAGATTAAATCCTGCTTCATCAACAAAGATGAGTTCATGAGGAGTGTCTCTGGCATCAATATCAAAGATTCTCTACAAAAGAGATGAAACACAGTACAGTAAATGACGACTCTGAACCACATTGCTATAGTACACAAAAGTAGGCCATCATATAGCCTGTACTACAGTATATACACTGCTGTAATACATAACTGTACTCAAATACTTGATACAGTATGAAAAACCATACTTGCACACATTCCAAGTGCTGGTCTTTGACTCTGTCGGAGTTCCTTTCAAAAGGAACACGATAGGCCTGTTTCATCCTCAACCTGTTCCATCGAAGAATGCGGTCAATTGTTGAGCTGCTGCCTGCATCAATGCCTTGGAATATTCCCCGATCCTCAATGACTCTCTTTTGCATCTCATGAAAGCGAATGATATTGTTGGCTATGACCATATTGCTGATTTCCATCTCTTGCTCTTCTGAAAAAGCCGTCTTCTGCCTCCATTAGGCGGTTGTCTCTCAGTTCTGCAAAAATAGAAGTACTGATGGGATTACAGTAAACCATCCATTTTACAAAATAGGAGCCTACAGTAACTCCAATTTAACTGTATGTGATATGGTACAGTAATACAATGCATTTCAGACAGCATACAGTACAATAGAGCAAGCGGCTACAGTACATGTATGTACTGTAACAGTGCAGAGTACAGGACTCCAAAGTTACACTAGAAAGCAGTATGTAAATGACCTACCTGTTGTCCTCTCTGAAGGTCCGGATTATAGAGGCTACTATGAAGCGGCTCAGATTCAGCTGCATTCTTTGCCCAGCTTCCCTCATTGACATCCCATGGACAAGGACATGGTCAACTAGAGTTGCACAAATCTCATCAGAAACCATTTGTCTCCTTGACCTACCCTTCCTCTTCCTCTTCCACCTCCTCTCCTGTGTCCTCTTCCTCTACCTTCAGGTCTTTGTGGATCCATTGTTCCAAAACAAGTGAACTGACCCATGGCCCTTTTATCTATCTATCCTGAGGTTCTGATTGGTGTGTGAACAATTTTGACTCTTTGTGTTTCCACCTGGGGAATTGTGTGTTTATTGGGTTCCAGCTGTGATGACTGGAGTTCATGATATTGACTGCCAGTGCTTTCTAAATGAGCACATGGTGCAGCCAATGATATATGAAGGGATTTGTGTATAGAGTTGTTCACAAAAAGTTTAACAAATCTGAATCATGTGTGAAACAGGGGAAAAGTGTTTATAGTTTTGGGAAATGGGTCTGTCTTTTGGTAGATGGCGTCATGGTTTGGGATGTTTAGTTAATAGGCCCAGGTATAGTGTGTAAGCAATCGAGAAAAACTGTAAGACTATACAAGTCGAATAGTCTCCTGATCCCTGGGATCCACCATACTATGATGATGATGATGATGATGATGATGATCAGGATTTTAGCAAGTGTCTGCAGTGACCTCACTTGATAGAATGGTTCCCCAAATCCTTTCGTTTTATTTAGAGTCATGGGTTTGTTTTGCTTTTCCTTATGTTAACACTTACTTAGTTAATCTGTAACCAGTGTGTTATGTATATACCTCCCTTTTATTATTTTATATTAGTCATTGACTGAGATTACTGGGGACTATGTTGTGTTTTAGATGGATTTTGAGCGTTCACGTAAGTTTTTCCCAAATGCCAACACTGGGTTTTTCACAATGTGTCTGCTCAGATTAGTGTAGATAACTTCTCGAGTCTTTTACTTATTTCTAGTCAAGAGTGGGTCGAGATGTTTGGCTGGAGAGGACATGGGATAACTGTGACTTCTGTCTGACTGGTGAGTGTATATGGAGTGTGTTGATGTAAACCTGATGCATGTCAGTTGGCTCACAACTGACAGACAGGCCTCACCGTTATTCTGTGTGAGGTAAGATGTTCCCCAGGATGTATAACCATTGTCATGTTTTCATGTGATGTTTTATCTAGACAATTTGTTGTTGGTTAAAAGTAACCAAAAGGGGGGATTGTGAGGGCCATTCATATTCATGATGTTGATGCTTACTTTTAATCTTTGACCAGGTATGACCTATACTACGTTTAACTTTATTTTACACTGCTTAGATAGATGCTTAAAGTCCACGTGTAACAGAACAAAGGTGGTCTTATAAAGTGTCTTCTCCATGTGAACAAATAAAGGTCTATGGTTAACTGTTAGCTGATAGCAGACACATGTAGGAGAAACTCACTGAGTGTAGAAACTCTGTACACAGTAATTGGAGAAATGGCCTTGGTGGCATGTGAGCTGGAAAACATGAGATAAGGAGAAGCAGAACAGACGACTGCCTTATCAGAGAGGCTGTACTGTACTGATCGGTGCACAGTCAAGTATCTAGGCTTGTGTGTCTGTTCATGAACATATTAAAGTGTGAATACTGTGAGAGATTTTTGTCTCGCTCCTCATTTAATGTCAGCGTGGAATTAAATAATTGCCATGACACACACAATAAAGACTACACTATACCGAATGCAGATTCCCCCACTAAAAAAAAAAGGTAGAAGAAATGATCAGGTTGTATATACTATTAAGTAGTACAAATACGTGTCCATTTGAATTAATGAAAAGGATTCAAAGGACAAAAAGTGTATCACATTGTGTGATAAGACTTTAACATAATTAAATATACATTGCCTGCATGTTTAAACCTACCTGAAGTCAGATAATCTTCCAGAAGGTCCCATTTACCAAGTTTCTATTCCAGGCTGCTTCCACCCTGTAAGTGTTCAGTTCTGACTTCCACTGGGGCCTACATATATGTCCATAAATACAATTTAGTAATTTCAATGAACAAGTACAGCAAATAAATTTTAAGTTGAAGGTCGTCTTTAATACACAGGACACAAATATATAAGAATAAATATATAGGTAGTAATAAACCTAGGAATTACACTTTGCATTTTATCTTTATGGTTTTTTATCAGCGTCTCCATCTCCTCACACATGCTCAGATCAAAAGTGCCTTTCTCTGGCCACGGAGTGGCAGAGCCGCATGTTCTTCGACACCATCTCTTGTTTACATCTTTTAACTAAATTTACCCATAATGCTCCAGCCACCCCCATTTGTGCTTCATAGCCAACTTCTGGTTGTATTTGGAAGGAGAATACTCCTCCAGTTATAGTATCCCCCACCAACGATCCACACTCTGTTGTTACTATTTTCTCTAATACAGGTCCTGTCCTTATGGGGCTTCCACAAATAATTTAATAATGCACTGCACAGGAATTTTGGCCACTCTTGTTCAAATGGAGCTATCCCTCTTAAAGTAGTAAGATTCTATAACAGTGAGCTCTTATTTTCATCACCCACGTCACAATAAAACTGCTCTTTCCAGAAATGGTCTCTAAATCCTTTTTTCTATTATTTCCTTGAATTAATCCCTCAGCTATGTATTCTCCTGTAACGCCTTTTGTCTGTTTTACTCTTCCATCTTAACTTGCACTATTACAAACCCCAATTCCAATGAAGTTGGGAAGTTGTGTAAAACGTAAATAAAAACAGAATACAATGATTTGCAAATCCTTTTCTACCTATATTCAATTGAATACACTACAAAGACAAGATATTTAATGTTCAAACTGATAAACTTTTTTTGCAAATATTCACTCATTTTGAATTTGATGCCTGCAGCACGTTCCAAAAAAGCTGGGACAGGGGCATGTTCCCCACTGTGTTACATCACCTTTCCTTTTAACAACACTCAATAAGCGTTTGGGAACTGAGGACACTACTTGTTGAAGCTTTGTAGGTGGAATTCTTGCTTGATGTACGACTTCAGGTGCTCAACAGTCCGGGGTCTCCGTTGTTGTATTTTGCGCTTCATAATGGGCCACACATTTTCAATGGGAGACAGGTCTGGACTGCAGGCAGGCCAGTCCAGTACCCACACTCTTTTACTACGAAGCCCCGCTGTTGTAACACGTGCAGAATGTGGCTTGGCATTGTCTTGCTGAAATAAGCAGGGACGTCCCCGAAAAAGACGTCGCTTGGATGGCAGCATATGTTGCTCCAAAACCTGTATGTACCCTTCAGCATTAACGGTGCCTTCACAGATGTGCAAGTTACCCATGATGCCATGGGGCACTAACACCCCCCCATACCATCACAGATGCTGGCTTTTGGACTTTGCGCTGATAACAATCTGGATGGTCCTTTTCCTCTTTAGCCCGGAGGACACGACGTCCATGATTTCCATAAACAATTAGAAATGTGGACTCGTCAGACCACAGCACACTTTTCCACTTTGCGTCAGTCCATCTCAGATGAGCTCGGGCCCAGAGAAGCCGGCGGCGTTTCTGGGTGTTGTTGATATTTGGCTTTGGCTTTGCATGGTAGAGTTTTAACTTGCACTTGTAGATGTAGCGATGAACTGTGTTAACTGACGATGGTTTTCCCAAGTGCTCCTGAGCCCACATGGTAATATACTTTACAGAATGATGTCGGTTTTTAATGCAGTGCCACCTGAGGGGTCAAAGGTCACGGGCATTCAATGTTGGTTTTCGGCCTTGCCGCTTACGTGCAGAGATTTCTCTGGATTCTCTGAATCTTGTGATGATATTATGGACTGTAGATGATGAAATCCCTAAATTCCTTGCAACTGTACGTTGAGAAACGTTGTTCTTAAACTGTTGGACTATTTGCTCACGCAGTTGTTCACAAAGTGATGAACCTCGCCCCATCCTTGCTTGTGAACAACTGAGCCTTTCGGGGATGCTACTTTTATACCCAATCATGACACTCACCTGTTTCCAATTAACCTGTTCACCTGTTGAGGAATGTTCCAAACAGGTGTTTTTTGAGCATTCCTCAACTTTCCCAGTCTTTTGTTGACTGTGTCCCAGCTTCTTTGGAACGTGTTGCAGGCATCAAATTCAAAATGGGTGAATATTTGCAAAAAAACAATAAAGTTTATCAGTTTGAACATTAAATATCTTGTCTTTGTAGTGTATTCAATTGAATATAGGTCAAAAAGGGTTTGCAAATCATTTTTATTCACGTTTTACACAACGTCCCAACTTATTTGGAATTGGGGTTTGTATATATAGCGTTTTTTTTTCCTGCAAACCGTCAATGGTGTTGATAGAAGTGCTCAACTACTGAGGAGCAGAATATCAATACAGATGCACTCATCAGCTGCTAATGGTTAATGTTCATTAGCAGCTGATGAGTGTGCAACGCACGAAACAAGCTTGTACTGCTAAGTTTTTTTTCCTGCATCTGTATTGATACATATATATAAAATACGCACTGGTACCGTGTTTTGTATATATATAAAATAAGATACGATAAATATTCAACTGGCTCCTTTCCTTCGCATCAAAAGGAGCCAGTTGAGATGGTTTGGGCATCTGATCAAGATGCCTCCTGGGCGCCTTCCTTTGAAGGTTTACCAGGCACAACCAACTGGGAGGAGACCCTGGGGTAGACCCAGAACTGGCTGGAGGGACTACATGACCAATCTGGCCTGGGAACTCCTTGGGATACCCCAGGAGGAGCTGGAGGGCGTTGCTGGGGAGGGGGACATCTGGAGTGCCCTACTTAGCTTGCTGCCACCGCGACCCAACCCCGGAAAAGCGGCTGAAGATTTGATGAGATGAGATGAGCACTAGTATCGGGTTGGTACTCAATATCGGTAGATACACAAGTTCAGCATCGGAACATCCCTAATTGCTATGGTTCTTCCCTCTTAATATCAAAAAGCACCAACAATCTGACACTATGGTGTCAAACTCTATGTGAGGCATGACTACAGTCTAAGTCCGATGGTAAAAAAATGCCCTTCAATATAAAAGTATTTATCTCATTGTTCCGCAGTCATTGTGGACCATATTAACAAAACAATCATAAAGGGTACAATGTCTTGTTTGTGCAATTGCACCCTTCTAATGATTCAATTTAACCCCCTGACATATGTTGCTATATAAAATGATTATAAATAATTAAGATGAATAGTCAGTTAACTTCTTTTTGCAGTGACCTGTGAGGCCTCTCACCTGTGTGGGTCATGACTTGTTGTTTGAGACACCATTTTGAGCTGAACCCTTTTCCACAGTCGCAGCACCTGGCTTCTCCCCCGTATGAGTCCTTACGTGCCTTCTAAAATTTGACTTGTTGGCAAACATTTTCCCGCACGTGGTGCATGTGAATGGCCTCTCCCCTGTATGAGTCCTTACGTGCGATTGTAAACTTAACTTTTGGGCAAACATTTTCCCGCATGTGGTGCATCTGAATGGCCTCTCCCCTGTATGAGTCCTTACGTGCGATTTAAAACTTGACTTCTGGGCAAACATTTTCCCGCATGTGGTGCATCTGAATGGCTTCTCCCCTGTATGAGTCCTTACATGCGTTTGTAAACTTGACTTCCGGGTAAACATTTTCCCGCATGTGGTGCATCGGAATGCCTTCTCCCCTGTATGAGTCCTTACGTGTGTTTGAAAATTTGACTTGTGGGTAAACATTTTCCCGCACGTGGTGCATCTGAATGGCTTCTCCCCTGTATGAGTCCTTATGTGCGTTTGTAAACTTGACTTCCGCGTAAACATTTTCCCGCACGTGGTGCATATGAATGGCTTCTCTCCTGTATGAGCCCTTGTATGCTTCTCCATGTCAGACTTACAGGTAAAATCGTTCCCACAAGTGGTGCATTTGTAAGGCCTTTCCTTTGTGTGAAATGTCATGTGAATTTTGAAAATTTCTGAATTATAAAGCACTTTCCCACAAATCTTGCATCTGTTGTAGGGCTTTTTGTGAGATTTTAGCCTTGCTTTACGAGTTGAACCCACTTCCTCACAGTTTTGGCTACTCCCACTACGGTCAGCTTCACTCTTAGTTACATGACGGCAGTTAGAGAGGGTATGGTGGTCACTTGTTGGTTCTGATATTAAAAAGTTGTCTTCTTTGGCATCCGGTTGTGTCACTTCAAATGAGATGACAGCTGGGGGCTCTGTGTCTCCCTCTGTCTGTGTTTGGTAGAGTTGCAAGGGCAGAGGCTGATCTTTACTATCATCATTTCCATAACAAAGAGGGGTAAATTTGGACTCAGGGGTGGTCCTATCAGCTACCTCCTTCAATTGAACTTGGTCTTCCTGTGGACTGATCCAGAGTTCCTGTTGTTCTTCCTTGACCAGACTGGGGCTCCTCTCCTGCTCACAATGCTGCTGATCAGATAACTGCACAAAGTCTAGATAGAGGGGAAAAACAAAATCAATGCTGTTATTTGCATCTACCGAGGCAGGTTAAATTGGATTCAGGATACCTATTCAAGTTCGGCCATAGTGGCACATTCAGTTTACATATCTAAGGTAAACCTAGACTAGGTGTAGCTTCCCCCTATTGACAGAATTTTTACCACAGATTATGCCCAGGGGAAGCTACACCTAATCTGTATGGTTTACCTAAAATACATAAAAAGGATGTACCACTACGGCCTGTTGTTTGTATGATTAACCCAGTGACCTATAACGTCTCTAAGTTTCTTGCTTCTATTCTTAACTTGCTCTTAGGCAGTAATGAACATCACATTCAGAACACTGGATTTTGTGGATAAGATGAGAGACATCTGAAATTACAAAACGACCCCACCTTTAGCAATAGGACCACCCTTAACACTGACCAAGTGTGTCTGCTCCTGAAGCTGTCTTCAGTCTGCGTACTTCACCTACAGGGGGCAGTACTATAGGCAGAGGCATGGGTGTGCTATGGGTTTCCCAGTCTCACCTGTAGTGGCAAACTTATACATGGAGTAAATGGAAAGGAGGGCTCTGATGTCCTATCCAGAGACACCACACAACCATTGGTTCAGATTTGTGGGCAACACCTGGGTTAAAATTAAATCTCAGGATGTACCACGTTTCACCGACCACATTAATTCTGTGTACAACCACATCAATTTCACCAGGGAGGATGTGAAAAACGACAGGTTAGCCTTCTTAGACTGTCAAATTTCAATTGGTGTTTGGGGACATTGATTATTGATGTTTACTGTTAACCAACATATACTGATCAGTACTTGAAGTTGAACTCTCACCATCCACTGGAGCACAAACTATAAGTCATCAGGACACTGTACCACCAAGGTGACAACGTCTCCAGTGACACAGTGGCCAGGAAAGGGGAGAAAGCCCACATTAAACATGTCCTGGTTAAGTGTGGTTATCCTAACTGGGCATTCGTGAAAGCCGGGAAGATGCCCAAACCATGCACCAGCCAATCGAAGAGAGAAGAAGGACAATAGCTGCCAAAGTGTAAACCAGTGGTGATTCCATATGTGGCGGGAGTGCCGGAAAACCTGATACGCATATTTTCCAAACACCACATCTCAGTTGCTTTCAAACCCCAAAACAAGCTGCACCAGAAGTTGGTCCACACCAAGGATCGGGTCCCTCGGCACAAACAGAGCAATATAGTGTACACTGTTAAGAACCAGGAGGATTGCCGTGACTTGTACATTGGGGAAACTAAACAGACGCTGGCCAAGAGAATGGTCTACACCCATCTACAGGCCATTGGCCACTCTTTCAAGGATGAGGATATGCACATCCTTGATAGGGAGGAACGCTGGTTTGAACGGGGAGTCAAAGAGGCCATCTATGTGAAGAGGGGGTGGGGCCTAAGAGTACATCTGTTGCCATCTTACAATGATGTGATTGCAAACATTCCCAAATCCTCTCTGAATAGTACACATTGAAACTCTAATTAATGGTCACACCATATTTGCATATGAAACTGATCGTTGGTTACAGTCGTTATGCAACTGTATTGTTTATAAGGCTGGGGATACCTGCAGTCAGTTTAGACCGAAGAGGTCACTCACATGAGTGAGGAAACGTATCTGTCAATAAATAAACATTGTGTCCAGATGAACTGATTCAATTTTCTTTGATACGGGCGAGTTGTTCTGCAGAGTGGATGAGCATTCAACTACCAATATTATCAGGGCCATAACTTGTTCTGGTTTTATAATGCTTTAAAGTATTCACGCCAGTGTGGACATTCAAAGGAGTGGCCAGCTGACTGCGTTTAAATAAGAGTATTTTTTAAAGTAGAGGTTTCATTGTGTAGATAAATGCAATGGTGTGATGTTTAATAATGATGATTACAACATATTGATTGGAATAAGGGATATAAGGATAGATTAATCATTGGGAAATCATATGCATAAGGAACAAGGCTTGTTACAAGGACATGAGGGGCTATAGTGGCAGTGGAAAAGTATTGAGTATGTCAGCAGACAGAGAAATGCAGAGCAAGCTACAGGAAGAGAAGTGGGGGGCAATAAAAGGATAAGATGTCCCAAGAAGAAGAGTGTGTCTATCTCCATAGAAGCTAAAAGAGTGAGGGTCGCTGACCTTAGATAAGGTTAGCGGCTCTGAATGGTAAAAGGGAACAACAAGGGTGGTGTGGCCTTGGGGGAGTAGATACAGGATGTGCTGTGCTCTGTGGTTTCAGAAATAGGAACAGGAAGTCACAGCAGCTGCAGGAGGAGGTCACTTGGGAGTCCGGATATCATTGAGGCGGAAATGGAGTCAGATCAACGGACCAATCACAAAGAAGACCACACATTCATGTTTAGTCAACACTTTGTATAGTATAAAGACTGGGTCAGGGAAAGGATAGTCAGTCAGACTTTGTGAACTGACACAATCTGTTGCTTGTCAGGGATAGAACGATCTAGACCCAGAGCTCTGTATGCTTTATCCACTTACTGCTAAATAAAACGGATGGTTTTGAGACCGAACATCTTCTCCTATTGCTTTATCAAACAAACACGCAGGACTACACTCTCACATAGACGAAGATGAGTTGGTAGAGTGAGCCGCAGTCCAACAATTGCTTAAATCATGCACGTCAAATCTGGAAGAAACCCTGTTAAGTTCTTGTGTCATAACTGGATCTGAAGTGAACCCTTCTCGCGTCACTCTTCTTATTATCAGTTAGCCCAACCATAATCCTGATACTGTCAGGACTGACTATAAATAGTGGTTTACTGAACAAACTAGGGCTTGGCTCTGTCAGTCAATACTGCTACAACCGGCTGCAACCTACTAATAAAAAAAAGTAAAATTTGCTTAAAATGAAATAAAATATTCTCTCAAATAAATAATATAACAAATAAACATAGGTTAAGGTGCAGCATTTAGAAAAGTAACTGTACTCGAACTTCACTATACTTGTATTGGCATGAGCAGCTTTCAGCTGCACGTGAGGACCGTGCAACATAAATATTCCCTCACATAAATAAACAAGCACGAGCCCGTCCAGACCCGCAGCGCACGTGATGGAGATGGCCACTAAAGTCTGCACAGTTTGAAAGTTTAGCTCAGATGCGTCATTCTCGTTTGCCTTTTGATATAAACCACCTTATACACTACCTATAGGCTTTGATATAAACCACCTTATACACTACCTATAGGCTTTGATATAAACCACCTTATACACTACCTATAGGCTTTGATATAAACCACCTTATACACTACCTATAGGCTTTGATATAAACCACCTTATACACTACCTATAGGCTTTGATATAAACCACCTTATACACTACCTATAGGCTTTGATATAAACCACCTTATACACTACCTATAGGTTTTGATATAAACCACCTTATACACTACCTATAGGCTTTGATATAAACTACAGTCACAGAGATCCGTGTTAATTCTCGTAGCAAACAAACAATGAAATCAACTTGAAGGAAGAAACGCAAGAAGGTTTTGGTAATGGATGGCCCACACACACGGAACCGTGATTTCACCAACCTATTCTGTGTAAGGTAACGCTGGGCTTCAGGACAGTATCCAGCAGTCTCCTCTGTCGAGCTATCTCCTCCTCCTGCTCCTCCATCGTGCTCTCGAAGGCTCCTAATATCTCCTCAGCTGCCGCCGTTAGTCGCTCGATGACGAACGATCTGAAAAGGTTTATTTTGGACATCGCAAACTGCTACTTTCTGCTGCTCAACGGGAAAATAAAACCAGTTGAAGTCCAGCGGCACGATGATGATTCTTCTTCTTCTTCTTCTTCTTTCTTCCTCTTCTTGGTCTTCGTTGGGGTTCGGCAAATGATGAATTTGCGCCTTACCGCCACCAACTGGTATGGAGTGTGGCTCAGAATCCATCCATCCATTATCTAAACCAGTGTTTCTCAACCGGGGGTCCGCGGACCCCTAGTGGTCCGTGGTGTAATTGCAAGGGGTCCGTGAAAATAAAATATCTTTTAAAAAAAAGATCCTATGACATTTATAGAAATAGGATTATTTTACTCAAATGTGACTGAGACCTTTATCTACCTAAACTATAAAGGGTAACAGGACTTTTTTCTCTAATTACATCTGTTTCACAAGTGTAATTTGTTGTATTTTAATAAGAGATCTCGCTCCCGTTTGCATTGTTAAAAGTTACTGCATAAACATTCTGTTGTTACATATATCTGAAAGTTACTGAATACATATTCTGTTTTGTTACATATATCTGAAAGTTACTGAATACATGTTCTGTTTTGTTACATATATCTGAAAGTTACTGAATACATATTCTGTTTTGTTGCATATATCTGAAAGTTACTGAATACATATTCTGTTTTGTTACATATATCTGAAAGTTACTGCATAAGAATTCTGTTTTGTTAATTATATCTAAGTTACAACTGAAAGCTCTTATTTTTGCCTGGACTCAAGGGTCAGACCCGCCAGCCAGCGATCTGCGTGTCTACTTATCCACGCACGTTACAATATGAAATAAAACATGAACTTAAAACAAATTAATATTTCTAACTTCTATAGTTTTTAAATAAATTTATTTTTCTTTAACCCATTATTTCTGGCTGGGTTACACATAGATTCATAGAACAAACAGACGGTTGCTACACCTATCCACCACTAGGGTGTGATCCAACGTGGCAGCAACGAGGAAGTCACGTGGCACATGGGCTCGATGAATAAGGAGGTCCCTTGTTCGCACTTTAGCTCAATAGGCGGCTCTGAAGCTTCAAGTAGAAGATAGAAATACAGCCACGTGCAAAATCCTGTCAAACCTGCTGCGGTGCGACGCGGTGCCGCTGGATTTCAACTGGGTTTAGTGTCCCGTTGAGTTTGCGATGTCCAGAAGGAAGCTTTTAAGGTCGTTCGTCATCGAGCGACTAACGGCGGCGGCTGAGGAGATAATGGGAGCCGTCGAGAGGAGGATGGAGGAGCAGGAGGAGGAGATAGAGCGACAGAGGAGACTGCTGGACGCTGTCCTGAAGCCCAGCGTTACCTTACACAGAACAGGTTGGTAAAACCACGTTTCCGTGTGGGCCATCCATTACCAAAACCTTCTTGCCTTCCTTGTTTCAAATTGATTTCATTGTTTTATTTGCTACGGGAATTAATTTTATTAGTAGACTGCAGCCAGTTGTAGAAATATTGACAGACCAAACCCTAGTGTAAACTACTAATAAGACACATTAGCTCCTAGCCAACGGGTCTGACCCTTTAGCCGAGCGGTTAGTGATGTCGCCATGTGGTGCAGTTCACCCCGTAGCGAATCCCGCACCGTGCAAGAAAATAACCCGTTACACAATGAATTATCTATTTTACAAAAATACTGAAAACTGCTAATGCTAATAAATGTACAGCGAAGTTCAAGTACAATTAATTTTCTAAAGGCTGCGCCTTAATGTATGCTCACTTTGTTATTATTTTATTTCTTTGAGCGAACAATTAAATGTTACTTTATTAGTAGGCTGCAGCCAGTTGTAGCAATATTGACAGGTCAAACCCTAGTTTGTTCATTCTTTGTGAAACCCAGTCACCTGGCCACTCCTTTTAATGTCCACACTGGCGTGAATACTTTAAAAGCCTTGTAAACCCAGAGCAAGTCCTGGCCCTGAAAATATTGGTAATTGGATGCTCATCCACTCTACAGAACAACGAGCCCCTATCAAATAACATTTGAATCAGTTCATCTGGATACAATGTTTATTGACAGGTACTTTTCATCACTCATCTAGGTCACCTTTTCAGTCTAAACTGACAGCAGGTATCCCCACCCTTAGAGACAATGCAGTGTCATAACGACCGAAACCAACGATCCGTTTCATATGCAAATGTGGACGTGACTGTTAACTAGAGTTTCAATGGCCGCGTGTACTGCTCAGAGAGGATTTGTGAATGTTTGAAATCACAACATTGTAAGATGGGACAGATGTACTCTTAGCCCCCCCCCCCTTCAGTTCAGGTATGGTCGTTCCCTCTTCACATAGATAGCCTCTATGACTCCCCGTTCAAACCAGCGTTCTTCCCTAACAAGGATGTGCACATCCTCATCCTCATTGAAAGAGTGGCCAGTGGCCTGTAGATGGCTGTAGAATGTGGAGTCCGGTCTTGACGCGTTAACTCCCTGTGTTGTGCCATTCTCGTCACCATCATCTGTTTGGTTTCCCCAATGTACAAGTCACGGCAATCCTCCTAGCACCTAACAGCATATTGCTCTGTTTGTGCCGGGGGACCCGATCCTTGGGCAAGGGGAGTTTCTTAGCTTAGTGGTAGAGTGTCCTGATGACTTATAGTTACGATGAGAGTCAAATCTCAAGTACTGATCAGTTTATGATGGTATACAGTAAACATCAACAATCAGTTGTCCCCCATCACTAATTGAAATTTCAGACTAAGGAGGCTAACATGTCAATTTCACATCCTGACTGGTGAAGTTGATGTGATTGTCCACAGAGTTAATGTGGTTGGTGAAACGTGGTACATCTTGAGATTTAATGTTAACCCAGGTGTCATCTATAAATTTGAACCAGTGGCTATGTGGTGTCCCTGGATAGGAAATCAGAGCCCTCCTTTCCATTTACTCCATGTATAATTTGGCCAGTACAGGTGAGACTGGGGAACCCATAGCACACTCATAATTCTTCCTATAGTACTGCCCCCTGTATGTGAAGTATGTAGACTGAAGACACAGCTTCAGGAGCAGACACACTCGGTCAGTGTTAAGGGTGGTCCTGTTGCTAAGGATGCTGTCGTTTTGTAATTTCATATGGACTATCTCCACTGCATAACCAACAGGAACGTCCATGAAGAGAGACAACTTCATAAGATACCATAGTTTCACCCCCCTCCATAATGATGTCCCTCACCTTATCCACAAAATCCATAGTGTTCTGAATGTGATGTTCATTACTGCCTACCAGTGAGTTAATAATAGAAGCAAGAAACTTAGAGATGATATAGGTCACTGAGTTAATCATACAAACAATGGGCCATAGTGGCACATCCTGTTTATGTATTTTAGGTACACCATAAATATTAGGTATAGTTTCCCCTGGGTATAATCTGTGGTAAAAATGATGTCAATAGGGAAACCTATACATAGTTTAGGTTTACCTAAGATATAAATAAATAGGATGTGCCACTACGACCAAACTTCAGTGGGTATCCTGAATCCAAATTAACCTACCTCTGTAGATGCAAGTAACAGCATTGATTTTGTTTTTTCCTCTATCCAGACTTTGTACAGTTATCTGATCAGCAGCATCTTGAGCAGGAGTGGAGCCCCAGTTTGTCCATGGAGGAACAACAGAAACTCTGGATCAGTCCACAGGAAGACAAACTTCCATTGAAGGAGATAGATGATACCGTTGAATCCATATTTACCCCTCTTCATGATGGAAATGGTGATTGTAAGGCTCAGCCTCTGCCCTCGCAACTCTGCCAAATCGAAACAGAGGAAGACACAGAGCCCTCTTCTGTCATCTCATTTGGACTGATACAACTGGATGCCAAAGAAGACAACTTTTTAATATCAGAACCAAGAAATGACCACCATACCCTCTCTAACTGCTGTCATGTAACCAAGAGTGAAGCTGACCATATTTGCAGTCTTCAAAACTGTGAGGAAGTGGGTTCAGCTCGGAAAGCAAGGCTGAAGCCTCACAAAAAGCCCTACAAAAAATGCGAGATTTGTGGTAAAGTGCTTTATAATTTGGAAATTTTCAAAATTCACATGACATTTCACACAGGGGAAAAGCCTTTCAAATGCACCACTTGTGGGAGAGATTTTACCTGGAAGTATGACATGAAGAGGCATACAAGGACTCATGCAGGGGGGAAGCCATTCAGATGCAACACATGCAGGAAAATGTTTAACCGGAAGTCAAATTTATTAGAACACGTAAGGATTCATACAGGGGACAAGCCATTCGGTTGCACCAAGTGTGGGAAAATGTTTAACCGGAAGTCATATTTATTAAAACACGTAAGGACTCATTCAGGGGACAAGCCATTCGGTTGCACCACGTGTGGCAAAATGTTTACCCAGAAGTCAAGTTTACAAAGGCATGTAAGAACTCATTCAGGGGAGAAGCCATTCACATGCACCACATGCGGGAAAATGTTTACCCAGAAGTCAGGTTTACTACGACACGTAAGGATTCATACAGGGGAGAAGCCATTCACATGCACCACATGCGGGAAAATGTTTACCCTTAAGTCAAATTTACTACTACACGTAAGAACTCATACAGGGGAGAAGCCATTCGGATGCACCACGTGCGGGAAAATGTTTACCCAGAAGTCAAATTTACTACTACACATAAGAACTCATACAGGGGAGAAGCCATTCACATGCACCACATGCGGGAAAATGTTTACACTTAATTCAAATTTACTACTACACGTAAGAAGTCATACAGGGGAGAAGCCATTCGGTTGCACCACGTGCGGGAAAATGTTTACCCAGAAGTCAAATTTACAAACGCATGTAAGAACTCATACAGGGGAGAAGCCATTCACATGCACCACGTGCGGGAAAATGTTTAGCCAGAAGTCAAAATTACTACTACACGTAAGGACTCATACAGGGGAGAAGCCATTCGGATGCACCACATGCGGGAAAATGTTTACCCAGAAGTCAAATTTACAAACGCATGTAAGAACTCATACAGGGGAGAAGCCATTCACATGCGCCACGTGCGGGAAAATGTTTACCCATAAGTCAAAATTACTAAAACACGTAAGGACTCATACAGGGGAGAAGCCATTCAGGTGCTGCGACTGTGGAAAAGGGTTCAGCTTAAAATGGCGTCTCAAACAACATGTCATGACCCACACAGGTGAGAGGCCTCACAGGTCAGGTCACTGCAAAAAGAAGATAACTGACTATTCATCTTAATTATTTATGATCATTTTATATTGCAACACATGTCAGGGGGTTAAACGGAATCATTATAAGGGTGCAACTGCACCAACAAGACATGCTGCTCTTTATGATCATTTTGTCAATAGTGTTCAAATTGACTGTGCGACGACAAGATCAATACTTTTATATTGAAGAGCATTTTTTTAACCAACGAATGTAGACTGTAGCCATGCCTCACAGCTTCATTTATACAGAGTGTCACAACATAGTGTCAGATTGTTTATACTTTTGATTTTAAGGAGGAAGAACTATAGTAATTAAGCAAAAAGTGCAATCACATTGTATTATGACCATATAATAACACATGCTATGTTCAGATGGTCCTAATAATGATAAACTACACTATTGGGTTTTTTTTTCAAATTTAGGATTTCGGTAGTAGGGAGAACCATGTTAAAGTTGGCTTTTGAAACTCTAGTTAATGGTCACGCCTATTTGCATATGAGACTGATCGTTGGTTTCGGTCGTTATGCCACTGTATTGTTTATAAGGGTGGGGATACCTGCAGTCAGCTGAGACTGAAGAGATCACTGAGATGTGTCATGGAACATTTCTCTTTGGAAACGTTTTGTCCAGATGAACTGATTCTACTTTCTTTGATCTTCTTACCTGGATTATTGATCATGCATAAAGATTTATTGGTCATGGATAAACAGCATCACTATGGTGTAACCACATGTGGAACAGGATATTGTAAGGTGCTAGTCACAGACCAATTCACAGCTGAGGGCTTGAAATAGTCCGTAATCTGGTGCCAAAAAGATGGAAAATTCACATGCCGTATAGATGCAGACTGGCCACCAAGGCATCAATCACAGATATGTAAAAATATTGCTAACCCCACATCAGCCACTCAGACTTTTGAAACCCCTCTAATCTGTGTAAGATGCTTTGATACCTATAGGGGAAATCTGGCTATAACTATGATAAAAGAATGGGCCACCTCTCATAACTTTACTAATTGTTGGATTTGTCAACAATTACCAGCATCATCTCAATCACCTATGGTAGTTCCAATACCATTGTCTACAGCGCACTTTAAGGTATTCAGTGCTAAACTATTTGACACCTCCTCAGTCTGTTATGTCTCAGGGCTTATTCATTTTGATCTACCTGATAGTGAGGTACATATAATCTTATTTGACTTGTCTGACTTCAGTCAAGTTTTTGCAGGCAGCCTGAGTGCAACCACACAGTATTGTGGAAGGGACAATTCTTTTTGATAACCATGACCTGGATGAATGAGAACATTCACAGACAAGAGCTGTGTAGATTTTTTTAGGAGCAAAATTACATCATTGGCAAAAAGTGCTATTTTATGTTCTAAATGTCCTTCTGGAATTCCATAAATATCACTGTGCATCCTCATCGCTATAGCAAATGGCTCTATCGCAAGGATAAAAAGCAATGGTGATAAAGGACTCCCTTGCGGGCAACCTCTAGATATGTTAAAATGTTTAGAAATCAAACTATTAGTCAGGACTTCTGCAGTAAGCCCAGTACAGAGCAATCCAACCCATTTACAAAATGTATCTCCATCTCGCTCCTCATTTAATGTCAGCATGGAATTAAATAATTGTCACAACACACACAATAACGACTACACGATACCGAATGCCAGAAAAAAAAGTACAATACAATTTAGTAATTTCAATGACCAAGTACAGCCAATAAATGTGAAGTTGAAGATCGTCTTTAATACACAGGGCACATGAAAGAATTATATTACCAATGTTGCTTGATACTACAGCGGGAATTAGCGACTGAGATACCCAAAAGAAATCTATCCTAGAGAATGAGTTATGGGGCGGAGAGAAGAATGTATAATCACTTGATGATGGGTTTTGGAGCCGCCAAACATCTATCAAACCACATGCCTTGGACATATCCAAAGCAATTGAATCAAGTGCAACTGGATTGTTATATATCCATGAAGACGTTCCGCCTCTCATCCAAGAGGCTTCCTCAGTTCGTGCCTTTCTGACTAGACCAAGCTAGTCTGACTGGCTGGTGATGAAACTCAGATATCCAAAGGATTTGAATGACTCAGAATTTTCTGAGTCTCATCACCAGCAGGTCAGACTAGCTTGGTCTAGTCAGAAAGGCACGAACTGAGGAACCTCTTGTATGAGAGGCAAAACGTCTTCACCGATATATACCAAGTCCAGTTGCACTTGATTCAATTCCTTTGGATAACCATGACCTGGATGAATGAGAACATTCACAGATACTTGGATATATCTTTGAGCGCCGCATACGCTCTGAAGGTGCGGGCTGACGGGGAGCCACGATCTAGTATTGGGTCCATTATTTATTAAAATCTCCACCCATGATAATTGGACAGTCTCCCATATCGTTTAGTTTCTTCTCAAGTAGTCTAAAAAATGCAGGCTCGTCTATATTTGGAGCATACAAATTTGCTAGTATGATACTATTACCCTGGATCTCAGAAAGCATCAACATAATTCTCCCCGCCTCATCTTCACTCTTTCTTATGCATTTGAATTGTACTTACTTATTAATTAATGTTGATACTCCTCTGCTCTTGCTAATGCAACAAGCAGACTCCACAAAGCCCACCCGGTCAGTGCAAAGCTTCTGGGATTATTGTGCTAGTAAAAGGGTCTCCTGCATAAACACTTTGTCACATTTCTTTAAGTTAATGAAAGTTAATACTGTCTTCTTCTTCATTCTGTTATTGAGGCCTCTGACGTTCCACCTCACAAACGTCAACCCGTTTTTACTACGAATTGAGATAATGTAAAGTAAGTTTTACACAGGTTTTGCTGTAACTTCAGGTCGACAGCTCGTCTCTCTTCTGAAATTAATTTTGAATCTTCACCTTGATGTGAGATAACTTTTGGTAATCTGAAAAAAGGATTTCTTGTCCCTTCCAACGCTGTTTGAACACCCAACGACTGCACAAAAGTTGACCAATGATTGATGAGCTCCTTCTGGTCGGGTAAGCTTATGGCCTAAAACGGTAGGCACTAACTCGAAGATTTTTTACTACTTCTGTCAAAGCCAGGTACTTATTAAGTTAGAAAAAAAGTTTTCCCTGGGTAACAAAAGACAGCAGAGAATAACTTTACGAAGTAAGAATGAAGTTTTCTTAACTTCTAAACGCGCTTCAGAACAACAACAAGCGGCAAAAACACACGTTGCACAGAATAAACCAACGGTGACTACACCTATCCGCCACTAGGGGGTGATCCAACGTGGCAGCAACGAGGAAGTCACGTGAGCCATGGGACCAACGAATCAGGAGGAGATAATGGATCCCTTGTTCGCTCAATAGGCGGCGGTAGCGCGCTTTTGGTGAGTAACGTCAACCGCTTTGAAGCTTCAAGTAGAAGACAGAAATACAGCCACGCGCAGAACCCCGCCGAACCTGCTGCGGTGCGACGCGGTGCCGCTGGAGTTCAACTGGGTTTAGTGTCCCGTTGAGTTTGCGATGTCCAGAAGGAAGCTTTTAAGGTCGCTCGTCATCGAGCGACTAACGGCGGCGGCTGAGGAGATAATGGGAGCCGTCGAGAGGAGGATGGA
Organism: Lampris incognitus; assembly: GCF_029633865.1. Classification (NCBI taxonomy): domain Eukaryota; kingdom Metazoa; phylum Chordata; class Actinopteri; order Lampriformes; family Lampridae; genus Lampris; species Lampris incognitus. Next base: position 44,217,571 of record NC_079223.1, on the reverse strand, counting down.
GGAGCAGGAGGAAGAGATAGAGCGACAGAGGAGACTACTGGACGCTGTCCTGAAGCCCAGCGTTACCTTACACAGAACAGGTTGGTAAAACCACGTTTCCGTGTGGGCCATCCATTACCAAAACCTTCTTGCCTTCCTTGTTTCAAATTGATTTCATTGTTTTATTTGCTACGGGAATTAATTTTATTAGTAGACTGCAGCCAGTTGTAGAAATATTGACAGACCAAACCCTAGTGTAAACTACTAATAAGACACATTAGCTCCTAGCCAACGGGTGTGACCCTTTAGCCGAGCGGTTAGTGATGTCGCCATGTGGTGCAGTTCACCCCGTAGCGAATCCCGCACCGTGCAAGAAAATAACCCGTTACACAATGAATTATCTATTTTACAGAAATACTGAAAACTGCTAATGCTAATAAATGTACAGCGAAGTTCAAGTACAATTAATTTTCTAAAGGCTGCGCCTTAATGTATGCTCACTTTGTTATTATTTTATTTCTTTGAGCGAACAATTAAATGTTACTTTATTAGTAGGCTGCAGCCAGTTGTAGCAATATTGACAGATCAAACCCTAGTTTGTTCATTCTTTGTGAAACCCAGTCACCTGGCCACTCCTTTTAATGTCCACACTGGCGTGGATACTTTAAAAGCCTTGTAAACCCAGAGCAAGTCCTGGCCCTGAAAATATTGGTAATTGGATGCTCATCCACTCTACAGAACAACGAGCCCCTATCAAATAACATTTGAATCAGTTCATCTGGATACAATGTTTATTGACAGGTACTTTTCATCACTCATCTAGGTCACCTTTTCAGTCTAAACTGACAGCAGGTATCCCCACCCTTAGAGACAATACAGTGTCATAACGACCGAAACCAACGATCCGTTTCATATGCAAATGTGGACGTGACTGTTAACTAGAGTTTCAATGGCCACGTGTACTGCTCAGAGAGGATTTGTGAATGTTTGAAATCACAACATTGTAAGATGGGAACAGATGTACTCTTAGCCCCCCCCCTTCAGTTCAGGTATGGTCATTCCCTCTTCACATAGATAGCCTCTTTGACTCCCCGTTCAAACCAGCGTTCTTCCCTAACAAGGATGTGCACATCCTCATTGAAAGAGTGGCCAGTGGCCTGTAGATGGCTGTAGAATGTGGAGTCCGGTCTTGACGCGTTAACTCCCTGTGTTGTGCCATTCTCGTCACCATCATCTGTTTGGTTTCCCCAATGTACATGTCACGGCAATCTTCCTAGCACCTAACAGCATATTGTTCTGTTTGTGCCGGGGGACCCGATCCTTGGGCAAGGGGAGTTTCTTAGCTTAGTGGTAGAGTGTCCTGATGACTTATAGTTACGATGAGAGTCAAATCTCAAGTACTGATCAGTTTATGATGGTATACAGTAAACATCAACAATCAGTTGTCCCCCATCACTAATTGAAATTTCAGACTAAGGAGGCTAACATGTCAATTTCACATCCTGACTGGTGAAGTTGATGTGATTGTCCACAGAGTTAATGTGGTTGGTGAAACGTGGTACATCTTGAGATTTAATTCAAACCCAGGTGTCATCTATAAATTTGAACCAGTGGCTATGTGGTGTCCCTGGATAGGAAATCAGAGCCCTCCTTTCCATTTACTCCATGTATAATTTGGCCAGTACAGGTGAGACTGGGGAACCCATAGCACACTCATAATTCTTCCTATAGTACTGCCCCCTGTATGTGAAGTATGTAGACTGAAGACACAGCTTCAGGAGCAGACACACTTGGTCAGTGTTAAGGGTGGTCCTATTGCTAAGGATGCTGTCGTTTTGTAATTTCATATGGACTAGCTCCACTGCATAACCAACAGGAACGTCCATGAAGAGAGACAACTTCATAAGATACCATAGTTTCACCCCCCTCCATAATGATGTCCCTCACCTTATCCACAAAATCCATAGTGTTCTGAATGTGATGTTCATTACTGCCTACCAGTGAGTTAATAATAGAAGCAATAAACTTAGAGATGATATAGGTCACTGAGTTAATCATACAAACAATGGGCCATAGTGGCACATCCTGTTTATGTATTTTAGGTACACCATAAATATTAGGTATAGTTTCCCCTGGGTATAATCTGTGGTAAAAATTATGTCAATAGGGAAACCTATACATAGTTTAGGTTTACCTAAGATATAAATAAATAGGATGTGCCACTACGACCAAACTTCAGTGGGTATCCTGAATCCAAATTAACCTACCTCTGTAGATGCAAGTAACAGCATTGATTTTGTTTTTTCCTCTATCCAGACTTTGTACAGTTATCTGATCAGCAGCATCTTGAGCAGGAGTGGAGCCCCAGTTTGTCCATGGAGGAACAACAGAAACTCTGGATCAGTCCACAGGAAGACAAACTTCCATTGAAGGAGATAGATGATACCGTTGAATCCATATTTACCCCTCTTCATGATGGAAATGGTGATTGTAAGGCTCAGCCTCTGCCCTCGCAACTCTGCCAAATCGAAACAGAGGAAGACACAGAGCCCTCTTCTGTCATCTCATTTGGACTGATACAACTGGATGCCAAAGAAGACAACTTTTTAATATCAGAACCAAGAAATGACCACCATACCCTCTCTAACTGCTGTCATGTAACCAAGAGTGAAGCTGACCATATTTGCAGTCTTCAAAACTGTGAGGAAGTGGGTTCAGCTCGGAAAGCAAGGCTGAAGCCTCACAAAAAGCCCTACAAAAAATGCGAGATTTGTGGTAAAGTGCTTTATAATTTGGAAATTTTCAAAATTCACATGACATTTCACACAGGGGAAAAGCCTTTCAAATGCACCACTTGTGGGAGAGATTTTACCTGGAAGTATGACATGAAGAGGCATACAAGGACTCATGCAGGGGGGAAGCCATTCAGATGCAACACATGCAGGAAAATGTTTAACCGGAAGTCAAATTTATTAGAACACGTAAGGATTCATACAGGGGACAAGCCATTCGGTTGCACCAAGTGTGGGAAAATGTTTAACCGGAAGTCATATTTATTAAAACACGTAAGGACTCATTCAGGGGACAAGCCATTCGGTTGCACCACGTGTGGCAAAATGTTTACCCAGAAGTCAAGTTTACAAAGGCATGTAAGAACTCATTCAGGGGAGAAGCCATTCACATGCACCACATGCGGGAAAATGTTTACCCAGAAGTCAGGTTTACTACGACACGTAAGGATTCATACAGGGGAGAAGCCATTCACATGCACCACATGCGGGAAAATGTTTACCCTTAAGTCAAATTTACTACTACACGTAAGAACTCATACAGGGGAGAAGCCATTCGGATGCACCACGTGCGGGAAAATGTTTACCCAGAAGTCAAATTTACTACTACACATAAGAACTCATACAGGGGAGAAGCCATTCACATGCACCACATGCGGGAAAATGTTTACACTTAATTCAAATTTACTACTACACGTAAGAAGTCATACAGGGGAGAAGCCATTCGGTTGCACCACGTGCGGGAAAATGTTTACCCAGAAGTCAAATTTACAAACGCATGTAAGAACTCATACAGGGGAGAAGCCATTCACATGCACCACGTGCGGGAAAATGTTTAGCCAGAAGTCAAAATTACTACTACACATAAGGACTCATACAGGGGAGAAGCCATTCGGATGCACCACATGCGGGAAAATGTTTACCCAGAAGTCAAATTTACAAACGCATGTAAGAACTCATACAGGGGAGAAGCCATTCACATGCGCCACGTGCGGGAAAATGTTTACCCATAAGTCAAAATTACTAAAACACGTAAGGACTCATACAGGGGAGAAGCCATTCAGGTGCTGCGACTGTGGAAAAGGGTTCAGCTTAAAATGGCGTCTCAAACAACATGTCATGACCCACACAGGTGAGAGGCCTCACAGGTCAGGTCACTGCAAAAAGAAGATAACTGACTATTCATCTTAATTATTTATGATCATTTTATATTGCAACACATGTCAGGGGGTTAAACGGAATCATTATAAGGGTGCAACTGCACCAACAAGACATGCTGCTCTTTATGATCATTTTGTCAATAGTGTTCAAATTGACTGTGCGACGACAAGATCAATACTTTTATATTGAAGAGCATTTTTTTAACCAACGAATGTAGACTGTAGCCATGCCTCACAGCTTCATTTATACAGAGTGTCACAACATAGTGTCAGATTGTTTATACTTTTGATTTTAAGGAGGAAGAACTATAGTAATTAAGCAAAAAGTGCAATCACATTGTATTATGACCATATAATAACACATGCTATGTTCAGATGGTCCTAATAATGATAAACTACACTATTGGTTTTTTTTTTTCAAATTTAGGATTTCGGTAGTAGGGAGAACCATGTTAAAGTTGGCTTTTGAAACTCTAGTTAATGGTCACGCCTATTTGCATACGAGACTGATCGTTGGTTTCGGTCGTTATGCCACTGTATTGTTTATAAGGGTGGGGATACCTGCAGTCAGCTGAGACTGAAGAGGTCACTTAGATGAGTCATGAAACATTTCTCTTTGCAAACGTTTTGTCCAGATGAACTGATTCTACTTTCTTTGATCTTCTTACCTGGATTATTGATCATGCATAAAGATTTATTGGTCATGGATAAACAGCATCACTATGGTGTAACTACATGTGGAACAGGATATTGTAAAGTGCTACTCACAGACGAATTTACAGCTGAGGGCTTGAAATAGTCCGTAATCTGGTGCCAAAAAGATGGAAAATTCACATGCCGTATAGATGCAGACTGGCCACCAAGGCATCAATCACAGATATGTAAAAATATTGCTAACCCCACATCAGCCACTCAGACTTTTGAAACCCCTCTAATCTGTGTAAGATGCTTTGATACCTATAGGGGAAATCTGGCTATAACTATGACGAAAGAATGTCCACCTCTCATAACTTTACTAATTGTTGGATTTGTCAACAATTACCTGCGTCATCTCAATCACCCATGGTAGTTCCAGTACCGTTGTCTACAGCGGACTTTAAGGTATTCAGTGCTAAACTATTTGACACCTCCTCAGTCTGTTATGTCTCGGGGCTTATTCATTTTGATCTGCCTGATAGTGAGGTACATATAATCTTATTTGACTTGTCTGACTTCAGTCAAGTTTTTACAGGCAGCCTGAGTGCAACCACACAGTATTGTGGAAGGTATCTAGAGTAATATATGCTGTTCATATATTACTTGCAACGATGCTGAAATATCCGAACTGAGACATGAACCTGAACATGGGGTAAAATATTTACAAACTGTTCATGGGTGGGATCCCTTGTCCAAAAGGTTTGGCCCCTTGGCATCTGTGAGTGCATCATTCATTCATACCCTGATTGTGGGTATTATCCTGCTTGTTGTTATTGTTTTCGTCCTTACTTACTTGACTGGGTTGATCCATAAATATTGTATTAAGCCTGTACAAGTCAAATAGTCCCCTGATCCCTGGGTTCCAACGTACTATGATGATGATCAGGATTTTAGCAAGTGTCTGCAGTGACCTCACTTGATAGAATGGTTCCCCAAATCCTTTCTTTTTATTTAGAGTCATGGGTTTATTTTGCTTTTCCTTGTGTTAACTCTTACTTAGTTGATATGTAACCAGTCTACATATGTGTGTTATGAATATACCTCCCATTTGTTATTTTATATTAATGATTGACTGAGATTACTGGGGACTGTGTTGTGTTTTAGATGGATTTTGAGCATTCACGTATGTTTTTCCCAAATGCCAACTCTGGGTTTTTCACAATGTGTCTGCTCAAATTAGTGTAGATAACTTCTCGAGTCTTTTACTTATTTCTAGTCAAGAGTGGGTCGAGATGTTTGGCTGGAGAGGACATGGGATAACTGTGACTTCTGTCTGACTGGTGAGTGTACATGGAGTGTGTTGATGTAAACCTGATGCATGTCAGTTGGCTTACAACTGACAGACAGGCCTCACAGTTATTCTGTGTGAGGTAAAATGTTCCCCAGGATGTATAACCATTGTCATGTTTTCATGTGATGTTTTATCTAGACAATTTGTTGTTGGTTAAAAGTAATCAAAAGGAGGGATTGTGAGAGCCATTCATATTCATGATGTTGATGCTTACTTTTAATCTTTGCCCATGTATGACCTATACCACGTTTAACTTTATTTTACACTGCTTAGATAGATGCTTAAAGTCCATGTGTAACAGAACAAAGGTGGTCTTATAAAGTGTCTTCTCCATGTGAACAAATAAAGGTCTATGGTTAACTGTTATCTGATAGCAGACACATGTAGGAGAAACTCAGAGTGTAGCAAGTCTGTACACAGTAATTGGAGAAATGGCCTTGGTGGCATGTGAGCTGGAAGACATGAGATAAGGAGAACAGATGACTGCCCTATCAGAGAGGCTGTACTGTACTGATCGGTGTACATTCAGGTATCTAGGCTTGTGATGTCTGTTCATGAACATATTAAAGTGTGAATACTGTAAGAGATTTGCGTCTTCCTCCTCATTTTTTAACAATATATTTATTGGTTTTCAGGATGCAAATCACATCAACAGTACAGAACACAGCTAACATTTTTTCACCCTGTTCTCCCTCCCATAACCCAATCCCTAAAAACAAATTACAAAAAAGATAATTAGATAAAATAAATAAATGATATATCCTAAAATAACGAGAATAAAAAGAAAACATTAAAAAGAAACAAGATTTAAAGGGTGTTTTTCTGGTCAATATATACATGGTCATATAAAGCTATCCTACTCTCCCAGAGCTTGTTCTTGCTAAAGGAAGTTGCCAACATTAACATTATGCCTTAAGAAGTACATACAGGGTCTCCAGATATCGTCAAAACAGTCTGTTTACGTCTAACAATATAGGTTATCTTTTCCATTGACATGTTTGATGCCATTTCTTTGATCCACATTCCAATGCTTGGTCCATCAACATTTTTCCAGTTTAGAGCAAATATACGTTTAGCTTGTAGTATACACATGTCTATGAACCTGAACTCTGCTTTGTAAATGTGGGTTGGTAGGATAAATACCAAGAATAAAAAGCGTGGGATCCAATGGTAATTTCTTTGATAAAATTTGATAAATCATATTAATAGCATCTTGCCAAAAAGGTTTTCACTTTCACACTTTCCCATATACAATGATATAGTGTTCCTCTTGTCTCCTTACACTTGATACAGGTATCAGGTATGTTATCATTAAACTTGTGTAATTTAACAGGAGTTATGTATGTCTGCATCAGCCATTTATACTGGATAAGTTTCAAGCTACTGCTGATTGTCTGTCTCTGTGCCTCCTTACATGCCTCACTCCAGTCTTCTAAAGATATTTCCTCCCCTATATCTTCCTCCCATAATCTCAGTTTTGATTCAGATGAATCATCTGACCCGAGCACAAACAAGTCATACCTGTAATGTAGAAATGCCAGATTTATCTAATGAATGATTTTCAGATGAGGATATAAAGCTCCTAAGTTGAAGATATTTGAATACAATTATTCCTTGAAATGTCATGTTTGGTTGATATTTCTGCAAAGGACGTGAATACTTCCTCTTCACTGTACATGTCTTGTAGTTTCCTCGCGCTTTGTTATTCCCGCGCTCCGAAGAGACTTCTGAGGATCTGCACACTTCCGGATCCCACCGCTGCCACCAATGTAACCGGTTATTTTCTTGCCCGGTGCGGGATTCGACACGAAGTGTACTGCACCACAAGGCGACATCACTAACCGCTCGGCTAAAGGCTAAAGGCTAGCTAGGGGCTAGTATCATTCACATGCACCACGTGCGGGAAAATGTTTAGCCAGAAGTCAAAATTACTACTACACGTAAGGACTCATACAGGGGAGAAGCCATTCGGATGCACCACGTGCGGGAAAATGTTTACCCAGAAGTCAAAATTACTACTACACGTAAGGACTCATACAGGGGAGAAGCCATTCACATGCGCCACGTGCGGGAAAATGTTTACCCAGAAGTCAAAATTACTAAAACACGTAAGGACTCATACAGGGGAGAAGCCATTCAGGTGCTGCGACTGTGGAAAAGGGTTCAGCTTAAAATGGCGTCTCAAACAACATGTCATGACCCACACAGGTGAGAGGCCTCACAGGTCAGGTCACTGCAAAAAGAAGATAACTAACTATTCATCTTAATTATTTATGATCATTTTATATTGCAACACACGTCAGGGGGTTAAATTTAATCATTATAAGGGTGCAACTGCACAAACAAGACATGCTGCTCTTTATGATCATTTTGTCAATAGTGTTCAAATTGACTGTGCGACAACAAGATCAATACTTTTATATTGAAGGGCACTTTTTTAACCAACGAATGTAGACTGTAGCCATGCCTCACAGCTTCATTTATACAGAGTGTGACAACATAGTGTCAGATTGTTTATACTTTTGATTTTAAGGAGGAAGAACTATAGTAATTAAGCAAAAAGTGCAATCACATTGTATTATGACCATATAATCACACATGCTATGTTCAGATGGTCCTAATGAATCTCATGTATCTGCTACTATTCCCCACAAGTGCTAAGAAACTCCTCACCTCTGCAGCATTCTCTGGTTCTCGAGCATCTGCCACCACTCACACCCTCTCTGCTGTTGGTCCGATGCCCTTTTCAGACAAAAAAATTCCCATGAATATTAACCTGTCCATGTTGAATTGACACTTTTCCAGGTTCAGTATCAGTCCCCTTTCCATCATTCTGGTCATGAGAGTGTGCAGGCATCTGCTGTGTGTTTCCCGGTCAGCTGCATGCACGGTGATGTCGTCTGAGATGTTTTCAACACCTTGAATTCCAGCCAAGGCATTAGCCATTACGTGTTGGTACTGTTCGCTAGCTGAAGATACCCCAAATATTTGTCTTTTGTATCTGGACACACCATTATGCACTGCAAAGATAGTGATTTCTCTTGACCCACGGGGTCAGTTCAAGCTGGTGATAGCCCCATTTCAGGTCTAGCTTACTAAACACTGTCTGTCGAGCCATTCATCCCTTCAAGTATTTCATCCACAGTGGGGATTGGATACCATTCTCTCATTATGGCCTGGTTTGCACGTCTCATGTCTAGACATAACCTTACATCATGGTCTGATTTTGGTACAATAACCACAGGGTTTACCCATGGGGCAGGGCCAGTTACCAGTTCAATAATGTCCATGTCCAATAATTGTTTTCTTTTGGCCTCTACTGCCCCCCCCTTAGGTTGAACGGTATATGCCTCAGTGGCTGGGCCACAGATTATACCTTCGGGTCTATGTACAGGTTTATCTTTTTCGTGTTCAGCCGTCCTACTCCCTAGAATACCTTTGGATACTGTTGTTTAAGTGGCTGTCTTATGTCTACCACAGCTGAGACATCTGTGCCTATTTTTTAAAACTCCAAGTTTCATGGCTGTCTCACTTCCAAGTAGTGGCTCCCCATGACCTTAACCACAATTAACTCTGTCTGCTCAGTTTTGCTGCTGTGGTGGCCAGTGATACAGAGAAATTGCAAAAAAAGGTCAATGAGATGAGGATCGTTCAAAATAAGACTTTTATTGACGTATCAACAAAGTCTGAGTCAGGTCTGCAGAGTGACTGAAAATCAGACAAAAGCCTCCCTGTCTTTATACCATTTACAAATCTAATGAACAATCTACTTACATCAGTCAACATCCTGCTTTTAATCAGGGACCTTGTTGATCAGCACATGTTGGTGGAGCAGGAGCCTCTCTATCAGCGCAAGGATGACATTAGGATGTCTTCAGTAATCCCCCTTTGACAGTCTAATGGATGTCTTGGTATGCTACTGCTACTACTGTTTTCTGCATAATAATGGTTACACTTACATGATGGAATGTCACTTATCATACTTTTTGGCATGAACAAGTTTATCGTTCTGTCCTGGTTATATGGCCTTGTGCTACTTGCCACAATTGCTTGTCACTCTAGTCACATGAAATGACAGATACCCACATTTGCCCTTACGCGTAATTTCCCCCCCTTTGAGGCCTATAAGGCCTCAACCTTGCTTTAAAACCTCTTTGTCCTTCCTTCACTTACACTTTCCTTCTCTTCCAACTTGACTCTTAACACTCTCACCCTTTGTTCTTATTATGCCTTACTATTTTTTTCTAAAGCACTTTAAGCACTGCTAGAATCTCTCTCTACGATCAGCCATGATAATCTTTCTTTCATACAGTATATTATACACTAACTAATTTTTTTTCTCATTTCATTTTTCATAAACACTCATCCTTGTTATGACAGGGCAGAATCCAGTCTACTGGGAGCAACATTCTCACTTACAGTCGTGTAACGTCACTGTCACCCTAATTTTTGTCCGGTTTCTTGAGCTTAGGGAAACAAGAGCGCCTAGTGCAGTTTCTCACCCTTCCCTGTGCACCAGTTACAAAACGGGGGAAAGATCAGTTCCCTTTCTGTGTGTTGGACGTTGTTGTGCTGTCATCTATCTCTGCTGGTTCAGTTGCCAGTAGGATCTGGAATGGCCCGGTCCACCTCCATTGCTTCCAATCCTTCCTTCTTAGGTCCTTCACCACTATCCAGTTCCCTGGCCTCAAGTCATGTATTTGTCTGGATGCTGGCTGGGGAAAGACTGCTTTAACCTGCTTGTGGATATCAGAAAGCAAGGGGAGAGGTCTGCACAATAACATAACATTTCATCTTCACGATGGCTAGTTTGTGGGAGCTGCTGTTTAACAGGTCCAATCCCAGTGTTGAGTGGTACATTTTCCATAATGCTGGTCAGCCGGGTCTTTCACCCTGTCACTGACATGTGTTTTGAGAAACTGAGTCCTATTCTACAGTTGTCCTATTGTGAGTTTTGAGCTGGTTTTGGTAAAAAGGCATGATTACCTAATGTGTTAAGGAGTCAGCTTCTCGTGGGAAATGTTAGTTATATGGACCATAACTAAAATCTATGGTGCATTTTTAGTTATATTGTGGTTTCATCATCTTCCCTTATGCTGACATCGTCATCCTCATCTTCTATATACCTGGGTATGGAATATAAATCCAGATATAAGTCCGGGTAACCTTTCCCTGAATCGAGAGGTATTATGATCATTTGTTTACTTAGGCCTCTCAGTACTAGGGATCTCAGAACGGGTATGCAACAGCAGAATAGACATCCCAATCCCAGGAAGCAAATAAGTGCTGTTGCTCCTACCTTTATTAGGGTTGCTCCCCACTTTCCCCAATTGAGTTATAACCATGAAAACCAGTCCTGCCCAACTCCAGCATTGTCTTCTACCTCTGTTCTTAGGTCCTTTAATTTGTTCATGGCTTTTGTGAATGAACCTGCAGGTGACGTGTTGTTTGGAATGAAGGTGCAACACAATTCTCCAAAGAAGGCACAAACTCCTCCTTTTTCAGCTAGTAGCCAATCTAAAGCCTGTCTGTTCTACCAAGTGATTGTACTGGTGGCCTGTAGTTGTGCTCCCCATACTGAGAGCATCGTCAGTATAATTAATGAATCTTTGTTGATTATAATACAAATAATTAATCAATTCCGTATTCTTGTTTTGTGAGATCCATATAAATATGGATTCAAGTCCTGCAGCTATCTCATTTCGTGCTTTAAATTCAGAGGGAATTCCTCTAGGCTGGCCAATGGAGTCCAAGTAAACCTTGGGATCTGACGCATATTCTCTTTTTACTCTTTCTTTTGTTTAAGTTTTCTGCTCCAATTCGGGTAATACTACTACTTCCATTATTGCTTGGGTGCTAAAAAATGCTGAACATAGGTCAATCACCGTGTAATACCGTGAAGATGGCGGCACGTTTGTCAGCAAAGTGTGAGGATTCGGAACTTCCACATCATAGTCTTCGACTACTTCACTGATTGCTCGTAAGTCATGGACTAAACAATATTTAGATTTGTCTGCTTTTAAGACAGGGTGGATTAGTGTGTTGGCCGGAGAGCTGGTTTTTATTAAAACTCCAGCCTGTATGAGTCCGTCAATGGTTTTGCAAATGCCTTTATCAGCCTCAGGTTTTAATGGATACTGTTTGATTCTAGGTGGTCTGCATCCTGGCTTAAGGTTAATTTCTACTGGTTGAGCTGATTAGACCAGACCTACATCCGTGTCATGCTGTGAACAGAGTTGTTGGGACACCTTTGAGAGCATGTCTGCCTTTGGGTCTTTCTGGCTCATTAGCGCCAGTACCTGTTCTGGCACTCTTATCACCTGAGGTGTGGCTCTTGCCGACATGGAGATCATTACCTTGATGAAGATTTTATCTAAGCTATGCCAGATATTGGGATTTTCTGTTTTCTCCCATTTCTTGGACTGTGCCTCCAACACCATTGGTCCCAAGTGTTTTGACTCATAGTCAGGATTTATCAATAATGAAATATGAGGAGTAGCATGAGGCACTTTGAACTGAGTTTTGAGATACGGATTTGTTTCAATTTGTATAGCTGCACCTTGTTTCCCAATTATTATGGCTGCAGCGTTAATCTGCGCATTAGGTAGTTGCTCTTTTATCCATTTGTCATTAAACCTTTCATTGCTTTGTTCATGGTATTGCAGGGTGCAGTGGTATTCCAGAGAGGGGGCGACTGCCTGTGGTATCTGTGCCTGAATAAAGGGTAGCCATTTGTTACTACTCCCTGCACGTCCTGCTGCATCTGTCCTAACCAAAATACAGTTGCTGTGCTGCCTGTTCCTAGCACTGGCATCTGCAAGGCTTTGTTGCTTATGTAAATTCCGTCTTGATGTGCATGAGAGTCTACATCCTAACTTGCACAATGCATCTCTCCCTAATAGATTGACTGGAGTGCTATCTGATATCAATATAGGGATGTGTATTTCTTGATTATTCACAGCTGGGAATACAGGTTCTGTGGTGGGAATCAGCTGCACCTTACCCGAGAATCAAACCGTCTTGACAAAGTGCCCAGACCAGGGGAGATGAGAGGCATAGGATCGTGAGACACAGGTGTAGGCGGCCCCTGTATCTGTCACCATTGGTGTATTTTTGCCTTCAATTTGAACCTGCAGCATTGGTTCACTATCAGCTCCCCTTGAGATCGTGGGCAGCTGATTTTCCCTCATTAGATCGTCTGGGCACCCCTAGTACCCCTGGTTGAGACCCTGCCAAACATTGATAGGTCCCGAGGGGGGTCTCATGTCCTGCTGTGGCGCTTGTGGCCATGGTTGTGTGGGGCATTCATTTTTCAGATGTCCCATCTATCTGCATCTCCAGCAGGCCCTCGGTCCATTGTTGGGTTTTCTTCCCGGCCTCCTTCCTCAAGATGATCCTGGGTGTCCTCTACCCCACCAACCTTGGTATCCTTCTCTTGGATAGGGAGGTTGTTGATATGTGACCATTGGATGATGTTGCAAGGCTTGTACCCATTTTCCTGCTCCCTCATGCAGACCAGGGAGCTTGTTAGTAAGACCATTCATGTCCATTCATGTCCATGGAGTATACTGCATGACTCTCCCTTTTACCAATATAGGAGCCCATTTTCCTGCTCCCTCATGCAGATCAGGGAGCTTGTTAGTAAGACAATTCATGTCCATTAATGTCCATGGAGTATACTGCATGACTCTCCCATTTACCAATATAGGAGCCATAACATCACTTTCTCCCCCCTCCTTGGGAGAATGTCCAAAGTAACGGGTCAACTGTCCAAAGTTACGGGGAGTGCAGAAGAGAGGTGAAGTCAACTGTCCAAAGTAACGGGGAGTGCAGAAGGGAGGTAAAGAAGAGAGTGCAGGCAGGGTGGAATGGGTGGAGAAGAGTATCAGGAGTGATTTGTGACAGAAAGGCACCAGCAAGTTAAAGGGAAGGTTTACAAGATGGTTGCGAGACCAGTTATGTTATACGGTTTGGAGACAGTGGCACTGATGAAAAGACAGGAGGTGGAGCTGGAGGTGGCAGAGTTGAAAATGTTAAGATATTCATTGGGAGTGACGAAGAAGGACAGGATTAGGAATGAGTATATTAGAGGGACTGCTTAAATTGGACGGTTTGGAGACAAAGCAAGACAGGCAAGTTTGAGATGGCTCGGACATGTGTGGAGGAGAGATGCTGGGAATATTGGGAGAAGGATACTGAATATGGAGCTGCCAGGGAAGAGGAAAAGAGGAAGGCCAAAGAGGAGGTTTATGGATGTGGTGAGGGAAAACATGCAGGTGGCTGGTGTGACAGAGGAAGATGCAGAGGACAGGAAGAGATGGAAACAGATGATCCACTGTGGCGACCCCTAAGAGGAGCAGCCGAAAGTAGTAGTAGTAGTAGTCGTCGTCGTCTTTATTGTGTGTGTGTCATGGCAATTACTTGATTCCATACTGACATTAAATGAGGAGCGAGACAAAAATCTCTTACAGTATTCACACTAATATATTCATGAACAGACACACAAGTCTAAATACTTGAATGTCCACCGACCAGTACAGTACAGTCTCTCTTATAGGGCAGTCGTCTGTTCTTCTTCTCCTTATCTCATGTCTTCCAGCTCACATGCCACCAAGGCCATTTCTCCAAGTACTGTGTACAGACTTGCTACGCTCAGTGAGTTTCTCATACATGTGTCTGCTATCAGCGAACAGTTAACAATAGACCTTTATTTGTTCACATGGAGAAGACACTTTATAAGACCACCTTTGTTCTGTTACACATGAACTTTAAGCATCTATCTAAGTAGTGTAAAATAAAGTTAAACATGGTATAGGTCATACATGGTCAAAGATTAAAAGTAAGCAAACATCAGGAATATGAATTGCCCTCACAATCCCCCCCTTTGGTTACTTTTAACCAACAACAAATTGTCTAGATAAAACATCACATGAAAACATGACAATGGTTATACATCCTGGGGAACATCTTACCTCACACAGAATAACTGTGAGGCCTGTCTGTCAATTGTGAGCCAACTGACATGCATCAGGTTTACATCAACACACTCCATGTACACTCACCAGTCAGACAGAAGTCACAGTTATCCCATGTCCTCTGCAGCCAAACATCTCGACCCACTCTTGACTAGAAATAAGTAAAAGGCTCGAGAAGTTATCTACACTAATCTGAGCAGACACATTGTGAAAAACCCAGTGTTGGCATTTGGGAAAAACCTACGTGAATGCTCAAAATCCATCTAAAACACAACACAGTCCCCAGTAATCTCAATCAACGATTAATGATAAAATAATAAATGGGAGATATATTCATAACACACATATGTAGACTGGTTACAGATTAACTAAGTAAGCGTTAACATAAGGAAAAGCAAAACAAACCCATGACTCTAAATAAAAAGAAAGGATTTGGGGGAGCCACTCTATCAAGTGAGGTCACTGCAGACGCTTGCTAAAATCCTTTTCATCCCCATCGTCATCATCATAGTATGGTGGAACCCAGGGATCAGCAGAATATTTGACTTGTACAGTCTTAATACAATATTTATGGATCAAACCAATTAAGTAAGTAACGATGAAAACAATAACAAGAAGCAGGATAATACCCACAATCAGGGTATGAACAAATGATGCACCCACAGATGCCAAGGGGCCAAACCTTTCGGAAAAGGGATCCCACCCATGAACAGTATGTAAATCTTTTACCCCGTGTTCAGGATCATTTCTCAGTTTAGATATATTTCAGCATCATTGCAAGTAATATATGCACAGCATTCAGTGGAGATCACCTTACATACACCACCCTGTGAGGCTAACAGAAGATCCAACACCATCCTATTTTCAGATGCTATGCATCTATCATCTAAGCGTCTCACCGTGGCTGTGACGGTGGCTGTAGACATGTTCATGTGATGTTGTAACACAGCAGAGTGACTTGATCTCATCCTAGGTTGCATATATATACACCGTATGAGAGTAATAATATGCCAAATGTGTGCTGAGCAGTTGATAAGACACGTTTAGCTTTTTTATGGAGTGATGATAATTCTGATGCAGACGCCTGTCTGATGAAGGGCACCGGAAATGCAAAGTTACACCGATTGTGGGTTTCTTTGGGAAACAACTATAAGCCTGATCACCACAAATCAAATAGACCTTTGCAGGCAGTGCAGGATGCTTACTGAATGTTATCTTTACAGTCCTATTACAGAGAGTAATGTCTGAAGTGATTTCATAACTGGGATCCTGTACACACAAAGAAACATCAGGCAGGGCATGCACACACAGAGTAGTCCAAGTAAATGAACAGCTGTGGGTCAAAGACTTAGTACAGAATATAGGCCTAGAGCAGTTATATACAGTAAAACCTAACAATGCCAGCTGTATTTGCAATTTCCATGGGGCTGAATACACCCCAACTACAATACGATAGGTATATTCTGATTCAGTTATAGGTTTACATTCTATATCATAACTACAAATAGCAGGCACGGCCTGAAACTGTGCATTATGTCGAAGCACTGCATTTATCGTTGATTCAAATTTATATACCTTCCACAATACTGTGTGATTCAACTCACGCACTGTAAAAACTTTACTGAATTCAGACAAGGCAAATAAGATTATATCTATCTCACTATCGGGTAGATCATAATGAATAAGACCCAAGGCATAACAGACTGAGGAGGTGTCAAATAGGTTAACACTGAATACCTTAAAGTCCGCTGTAGACAACGGTACCGGAACTACCATAGGTGATTGAGATGATGCAGGTAATTGTTGACAAATCCAACAATTAGTAAAGTTACCAGAGGTGGCCCATTCTTTCATCATAGCTATTGCCAGATTTCCCCTATAGGTATCAAAGCATCTTACATGCATTAGAGGGGTTTTAAAAGTCTGAGTGGCTACTGTGGGGTTAGCAATATTTTTACATATCTGTGATTGATGCCCCGGTGACCAATCTGCATCTATATGGCATGGGGATTTTCCATCTTTTTGGCACCAGCTTACAGACTATTTCAAGCCCTCAGCTGTAAATTGGTCTGTGACTAGCACTTTACAATATCCTGTTCCACATGTAGTAACACCATAGTGATGCTGTTTATCCATGACCAACAAATCTTTATGCATGATCAATAATCCAGGTAAGAAGATCAAAGAAAGTAGAATCAGTTAATGTGGACACAACGTTTCCTGAGAGAAATGTTTCATTATTCATCTCATGACTCATAAAATAATCTATCTATCTATCTATCTATCTATCTATCTAAGTGACCCCTTCAGTCTAAACTGACTGCAGGTATCCCCACCCTTATAAACAATACAGTGGCATAACGACTGAAACCAGCGACCAGTTTCATATGCAAATAGGCGTGACCATTAACTAGAGTTTCAAAGCCCAACTGATCGTTGGTCTTAGTTGTTATGCAACTATTGTTTATAAGGGTGGGAATATCTGCAGTCACTTTAAACTGAAGAGGTCACTTAGATGAGTGATGAAACGTTTCTCACAAACGTCGAGATGAACTGATACAACGTTCTTTGATCATGACCAATAAATTTTGTCCGGCTGACCAGGGTAAACTGTAGGATTAAGGGTTACTAAAGAGCTATCTTTATCACACGTTTCTCCACTGCACAAAAAGTTAATCTCCTGCCATCTGTACATCTGGCAATTTGGCTGTGGTGGGGGTGAAAGATTGTTGATGAGAATGTAAGGATTGGTGTTACAGCATTATCTCGAAGGGAATCAAAACCCCATAAAATGGGATCGACAACCACACGTTATTATTGCAAAACAATATATTTTTCCCCTGAGACCAAACACCATTCTCCTAAAAGGATGCAAGGACCTGCTTTCAGGCACTGGTATCATCATGACAAAGTACCATAATGGTGCCTTATTGTTATCAGGCTCCATTAGATAGAAGAATGCTTTTCCCTAAAGCAGGGGTGGGCAATCTTATCCAGAAAAGGCCGGTATGGGTGAAGGTTTTTGTTCCAACCAAGCAGTTACACACCTGATCCCACTAATTGGCCAGTAGTCTTTGCTAAGGAACTTGATCAGGAGACACAGGTGTGTAACTGCTTGGTTGAAACAAAAACCTTCACCCACACTGGCCCTTTCTGGATAAGATTGCCCACCTCTACCCTATAGTGTAGCATCTGTTGGCTCTCGGTAGGTTTTTAAACCTCAATGAGAACTGGCCACGTCTTCTTCTCTTCTTCACTTGTGAGCAGAGCGGGTCTCTCACCCTGGACCTCTGTCTCCAGTGATGGCACCTTCTTGCAGTGGCTTTCACTGCTGTGGGTGTGGTCAAGAGTATTTGGTGGGAGCCCGTCCATGGGGCTTCTCCAATGTTTTCTCTTTAGGTCCTTTATCAGCACCCAATCTCCTGGCTTCAGGTCATGCAGCTGATCCTCTATTGGCTGTGGAACTGACGATCTCACCTGCATGTGAATAGAACTCAGGATTTTGTTTAAGGCACACAATAATTAAATATTACATCCTTGATGAGGTCTGAGCTGAGGACCTGCTTTTGCGGGGGAAAGGCTATTCCAGTGTTCATGGGTCTGCCTGTGAGGATTTCAAAAGGTGGCAGAGCTGCTGCAGCCCTCCCTCTTGCTCTCATGGCCATCGACACTAAAGGTAGTGCCTTTATCCATGTGAGTCCTTTCTCATCACAATATTTGAGCAGTTTATTTTCAATTGTCACATTTTCTTCCTCAACTACTCCACCACTCTGTGGATGATAGGCACAATGTTACCAAAGATTGAGACCCAAAAATGTTGAAAGTTGTTTTATAGCACTATTTACAAAATGTGTCCAATTATCACTGCTGATCTTCTGTGGTATTCCCCATCTAGGAATAATCTTTCTTTCTCGCACCTCTGCTACTGTGGAGGCATCTGCCTTTCCTGTATAGAAAACTGCCAACCCACTTAGAAAAAATAATCACAAGACAATATTTATTTCCCTCGCATGGTATTACTTCAGTAAAATCTATCTGCAGGTGATCTAATGGTTGGTCACAGGGAGGGTGGCTCAAGGCTTGTATGATTTGCCCTCTTGTGGCATTATTTTACAAACAAAATAAACATTCTGAACAAAAGTTTTGGGAATAATTTGTGAAGCCTCTCATAAACCAGTGTTTGTTTACTGCATCCACAATCCCCCTTTTGACACATGGTCCTTCCCATGTGTGAATTTTACATAAAAAGGAAACAAATACTTAGGCAGGCAAGGACGTCCATCCTCAGGCTGCTGTACATTGTTTACATATGTGCACCTAGACTTTTTTTTCTTTTTCCTCTCTGTCTCTCATCATAAAATCTGCTTCTCCATCCACAGTCTGTGTGAATGATCTGTCTGGATCAGGCAATCCTAAAGTATCCCTGGTAGTCAAAGTCTGTTTTGCGTCAGCAGCCTTTGTCTACATCACATTGTCAGTTGGTTTTAGTCAATGGTCATGCGTAATAGATAATAGTGGTGTCTCCAGGGATGCATAGTCACAGATCCACTGTCAACAGTGGCCCGTCACCCCAAAAAATTACATTAATTGGCACTTAGCGAAAGGTTTTCGAATTTTGAGGATGGCTTCCACTCATTTTGAGTTCAGTGGGTTACCTGTTTTGTTTTTTTGCAATTTAGTCAGACTGGCCTTGTGGCTCTGCTCTGCCAGATGTTTTAGCAATTAAACCAATCTCACAAGCTTGTTTAGTTGATGAACAGATCATCAAATCATTGACATACTTAATATTTTTCCCTGCTGGAAGACCAAAATTCTCCAGATTTGCATGCAAAACTTGCGACTAGACTGCTGGGAACTCAACATAACCTTGTGGCGTCCTGGCTCACATATATGTTTTACCCGGAAACATGAATGCAAACCAACACTGAGAGTCTGGGTGCACACGGACACTGCTGCATTTTGCTTGTATATTTTGGATGAATCACCACTCTGCTGGCTGATTCTGTAGCCTTATCTTTTTTAACTGAAAAGATAGGCAGCCTCACTGGTGAATGAGCACAAGGGATAATGACTCCTGCTGCCAGCAAACTGTTAAACACTAGTGTTATACCTATTACTTCCTCTGGTTTGAGCAGATATTGTGCCTGACATGGATGGTATGTGTGCTAAGGTGTCACATGGAGGAGTTCAGCTCCTTTAACTAACCCCACGTTGTAATTATTTGTAGCCCATAACATTTGTGGTACTCCTTGCAACTTTGGTGAGTCAATGGTGAACTGAGGGGAAATTTTCCCTCAGTTCAGCCCTATAAAAGGGCTCTGAAATGGGCATCTACGTATATGTTTACATTTGAGGTGAGTATTGCACTCCTTCTGCCCTTGCACACCTTCTGCCCTAGTCTCCCACATGCAGTCTTGTGAACACCGAGTGACCCACAGCCCTAAATCCTTCCACTGGAGGTCACACGTTTTTGCTAGACACGTGGTGTTGTGTTATACCCCCAGTGGAGCTGGGCTATGGCCAGAGTCAGCACAATCGTTAATGTACACATATCATCATCCCAATACATCCAATCACTAGTCATAAGATCACGGTCTTTCCTTTACCTGAACCAAACTTTCTCAAACTTATCAACTTCTTCACTTACATTGGCTGTGACACACAAATCAGATTCTTGCATGAAAATGTGCTGTGGTGACATGTGACAGTGTGTGTGATTTTTAACTAAATAGCAGGTTATTGATCTTGGCCCTGAAGGCAGCAGATCCCATCAATGTATGTACAGTGGCTTTCTATGCCCTAACTGTACATATTGACCTGGGATGTTTGATATTCTAGTGACTTGAATTCCTTCCGCTATATCAATCCCAACACACACATCAAATTTCTGGCTAACAGTTTAAAAGGGCAACATTTGGAAAAGAGGAAAGAGAGTTTTTTTTTTCCCTGTCATCCTCTTATGTGACAACTGGCAATGGTGTTGTATTCTATTGTCTTACTGCAATACCTGATGCTCCTACAGTGTTAATATATCTACCACTCAAGGGGGATGGGGATTAACAAAATATGGAGGGACAATGATTTCCATTTCCATTGTATTTTTGTTTTGTTTTTTTTCACCCAAATGTTCCTTCCAATAAAATATTATTGAAAAAAATGTCAGATGTTTTTCACCCAACAGCCACTATATTAGATATATATCAAATACATATGTTTGAGAAATATCTAATATAATATCATATAATGCTATACTTATTCTTTGTCACCTGTGCTGGCGTCTTTTTGTATTTATTAGCAATGGCCTTTATCTTGGGGTAGAATGGAACAGAGCAGATCAGAGTTGTGATATATGGTCATTCTAATAAGTTCTGTCAATCTTCCTTACCTGTAGAGGCCACTCTCTCAGCTCCGGGGATGTAACCTGGAAGATAAGTAAAAAACAAGAGTTCAGTAAAAATGTCATAGTCACGTTAACCTAGCTTCTCCATGAGTTATTAAATTATCACTACAAGACTGACACAAATTAACATTTTAATTATTTAGGCCTAAAGGTTTTTCCCATCCGAGTCACATGACCTCTGAGACACCAAAACGAAAAAAAGAACAAAAACGTGACGCATCTTTGACAGATTTTGGTTTGATTACCCAACAAAAAACAGCACAAATAAAATATTATATCCAACTAAGATCATTTTTAGTAGTCAGGCTATACAAAAACTTCCTTCCTGCATTTACAGCATAAAGGCTCTATTACCGCAGGACAATTTTGAATAAGTTAAGTTTACAGTGAGGGCCAATTCAATAATCTGATTCCTAAATTTAGTTTCTCTAAAAAGTCATTCAGTTAAGATGAATAAAAAGGATTCAATGAATTGAATGTGTTTGTTAGAACCGCCATACAACATTCCAAATAATTTTTGGCTTTAAAATTGTCCATTTACAACTGGAGATCCTATCTGAGTCCTTCCAGAGCAAACCCAAACCCCAAGTTCTCTACTACATTTGCAGCCCCACAAGACTGATAATGGAAGGAGGGAAAAAAAAAGGTAAGATCTTCGTGCAAATTAACTCAATTTTCTATTCTTTGTGTAAACTTGCACATGTGGCTAAAGGGATTGGTCAAAATACGAGGGCTTACGTTTGATTTGGTGAAGCAAAACTTGTTGTCCTTCGATTACAAATGGTAAAAGCAGTGTCCAATGTCCACCAACAAAGTAATCTTGTGCTTCTAAAGACTTGTATGCCTTCATTGATTCTTTAGCAAATATACTTGGTGTGTCTATGAGGTATTCAGTCACATCCCTCCAGCCGATGTTTGCCAACTTCGTGAGATCACTTGCCCACTGAGCTTCAGCAAGCATAAACGGATCGGGAAGTTTTTCTCCAGTGCTTAGCGTAAGTTTCGACTCATAATGCTTTCTGTCTTCCTTGCTTAGACCTTCAACATATTCTGAGATTTCCATTTTCTCAAAGTTCTAACTTTTCTCCGTTTAATTTAGTTTTATAAGTTTTCATCGAGTTTCATAGGTACGCACAATTGTTCTCGGCCATGATTTGCCACATGTTCTGTGCATGCATCTTGTTTACAACGCAGCTTTTACGTCACCCTAACCCTATAAGGAATAAAGTAAGCATCTTTGTTCAAAAGAAAAAATGAAATAGACTGACTGTCCATGTCTTTGAATGTTCTCATTCATCCAGGTCATGGTTATCCAAAGGAGTTGAATCAAGTGCAACTGGACATGGTTTATATCCGTGAAGACGTTTCGCCTCTCATCCAAGAGGCTTCCTCAGTTCGTGCCTTTCTGACTAGACGAAGCTAGCCTGACTGGCTGGTGATGAGACTCAGAATTTATCCTCTTGGAGGTTAGCGATGGGCGTTGGTAAACATCGGGACACAAAGAGCCATGGACATCTATAGCTGACAACGACTCCAAGAGTAGTCTAGTCAGAAAGGCACGAACTGAGGAGGCCTCTTGGATGAGAGGCGAAACGTCTTCACGGATATATATCAAGTCCAGTTGCACTTGATTCAACTCCTTTGGACTGACTGTCCAGTTTGCATTTTTGTATGGAACGTATATCATAATGTGGAAAAATCTATATTTAAAAGCTTAGATTAACAAAACATGGCATGTTAGACTATAAATAAAATGATCAAATAACACGATTGCACTTTTTGCTTACCTCCTACCAAAATCACAAATTTTAAGAAATTTTGCTGTAACATTTCTTTATTAAGACCCTCTGAACATAGCATGTGTGATTATATGATCATAATGCAATGTGATTGTACTTTCTGCTTAAATACTATGGTTCTTCCTACTTAATATCAGAAAGTATCAACAATCTGACACTACAGTGTCACACTCTGTATAAGTCTGTATTACCATGACTCCAATGAAATGGAGCTGTGAAACATGGCTTCAGTCTAAGTTCATTGGTTAAAAAAAAAAAAATTCCCTTCCATAAATGTATTGATCTTATTGTTGCACAGTCGCTTTGGACCATATTGACAAAATTATCATAAAGGGCACCATGTCTTGTTTGTGCAGTTGCACCCTTGTAATAATTCAAATTAACTCCCCAACATATGTTGCGATATAAAACGATTAAAAATAATTAAGATGAATAGTCAGTTAACTTATTTTTGCAGTGAAATGTGAGGACTCTCACCTGTGTGGGTCATGACATGTTGTTTGAGATGCCATCTTGAGTTGAACCCATTTCCACAATCGCAGCACCTGAATGGCTTCTCCCCTGTATGAGCCCTTACATGCCTTTGTAAATTTGACTTCCTAGTAAACATTTTCCCGCACGTGGTGCATCTAAATGGCTTCTCCCCAGTATGAGTCCTTGCATGCATTTTAAAATTTGACTTCTGGGTAAACATTTTCCCACATGTGGTGCATCTGAATGGCTTCTCCCCTGTATGAGTCCTTACATGAATGTGTAAATTGGACTTATGGGTAAACATTTTTCCGCACGTCGTGCATCTGAATGGCTTCTCCCCTGTATGAGTCCTTAAGTGCATTTGTAAACTTGACTTCTGGGTAAACATTTTCCCGCATGTGGTGCATCTGAACGGCTTGTCCCCTGTATGAGTCCTTACATGCATTCGTAAATTTGACTTGTCAGTAAACATTTTCCCACACGTGCTGCAACTGAATGGCCTCGCCCCTGTATGAATCCTGAAGTGCGTTTGTAAACTTGACTTCCGGGTAAACATTTTCCCGCACGTGGTGCATCTGAATCGTTTCTCCCCTATATGAATCGTCATGTGTGTTTGCAAATGTGACTTCCGGGTAAAATTTTTTCCACAATTGGTGCATCTGAATGGCTTCAGCCATGTATGAGTCCTTATGTGCCTTTGAAAACTTGACTCATGGGTAAACATTTTCCTGCATGTATTGCATCTGAATGGCTTCTCCCCTGCATGAGTCCTTGTATGCCTCTCCATGTTATACTTCCAGGTAAAATATCTCCCACAAATGGTGCATTTGAAAGGCTTTTCGCCTGTGTGAAATGCCATGTGAATATTGAAAATTGCCATATTATAAAGCACTTTCCCACAAATACCGCACTTGTTGTAGGGCTTTTTGTGAGGTTCCCGCCTTGCTTTCCGAGTTGAACCCACTTCCTCACAGTTTTGGCAACTGCAAATATGGTCGGCTTCACTCTTAGTTACATGACAGCAGTTAGAGAGGGTATGGTGGTAACTTGTTGGTTCTGATATTAAAAAGTTTTCTTCTTTGATATCCACTTGTATCAATTCAAATGAAATGACAGCAGGAGGCTTTGTGTCTTCCTCTGTCTGGGTTTGGTAGAGTTGCAAGGGCAGAGGCTGATTTTTACCATCATCATTTCCATCACAAAGTGCGTCAGACATGGATTCAGAGGTATCAGCCATCTCCTGCAATGGAAGTTGGTCTTCCTGTGGACTGATCCAGAGTTCCTGTTGTTCTTCCTTGGCCAGACTGGGGCTCCTCTCCTGCTCACAATGCTGCTGATCAGATAACTGTACAAAGTCTGGACAGAGGGAAAAACAAAATCAATGCTGTTATTTGCATCTACAGAGGTAGGTTAAATTTGATTCAGGATACCCATTGAAGTTTGGCTGTAGTGGCACATTCTGTTTACATATCTAAGGTAAACCTAGACTAGGCTACTCCTAATCTGTATCATTTACAAAAGATACATAAACAGGGTCTACCTTTACGGCCTATTGTTGGTATGATTAACTCAGTGACCTATAACATTACTAAGTTTCTTGCATCTATTCTTTACCTGTTGGTGGTGGTTGTCAGTATTGGTTTTTGTTTTACTTTTTTAAATATATTTGATGCCTTGTGTATAAATACAAGAACCCAGCCACTGAGGATGCACAAGCCAGTGCATCCTTAGTGCCGGTCCCAAGCCCGGACAAATGGGGAGGGTTGCGTCAGGAAGGGCATCCGGCGTAAAATCTTTGCCAAATCAAATATGCGGATCATAAATAAGACTTACATACCGGATCGGTCGAGGCCCGGGTTACCAATGACCGCCACTGGCAACCAGCAGGGTGTCGGTGGAAACTATGCTACTGTTGGGCGAAGGAGAAGGAGAGGGGGAAAGCATGTCCAGAGGCAGCTAGAGAGGAGGAAGGGTAGGCATGTGGAGGTGAGAGTTGGAACTTTGAATGTTGGCACTATGACTGGTAAAGGGAGAGAGCTGGCTGACATGATGGAAAGAAGAAAGGTAGGCATACTGTGTGTGCAAGAGACCAGGTGGAAGGGGAGTAAGGCCAGGAGTGTCGGAGGCGGGTTCAAACTCTTCTACCATGGTGTGAATGGGAGGAGTAATGGGGTAGGGGTAATTCTGAAGGAAGAGTATGTCAAGAGCGTGCTGGAGGTGAAGAGAGTGTCAGACAGAGTGATGAGTATGAAGCTGGAAATTGAAGGTTTATTGCTGAATGTTATCAGCGCATATGCCCCGCAAGTTGGGTGTGAGATGGATGAAAAAGAAGAATTCTGGAGTGAGTTGGACGACATGGTGGAGAGGGTACCCAAGGAGGAGAGAGTGGTGATTGGAGCGGACTTCAATGGACATGTTGGTGAATGGAAAAGAGGTGATGAGGAGGTGATGGGAAGGTATGGAGTCAAGAAGAGAAATGTGGAAGGACAGATGGTGGTCGATTTTGCGAAAAGGATGGAAATGGCTGTGGTGAATACATATTTCAAGAAGAGGGAGGAACACAGGGTGACGTACAAGAGTGGAGGAAAGTGCACACAGGTGGACTATATCTTATGTAGAAGGCGCCATCTAAAAGGGATTGGAGACTGCAAGGTGGTGACAGGGGAGAAAGTAGCTAGGCAGCATCAGATGGTGGTCTGTAGGATGACTTTGGAGACCAAGAAGAGGAAGCGAGTGAAGACACAGCCGAAGATCAAATGGTGGAAGTTGAAGAAGGAAGACTGTTGTGTGGAGTTCAGGCAGGAGTTAAGACAGGCACTGGGTGGTAGTGAAGAGTTGCCAGATGGCTGGACAACCACTGCAGAAATAGTGAGGGAGACAGCTAGGAAGGTACTTGGAGTGTCATCAGGACAGAGGAAGGAAGTCAAGGAGACTTGGTGGTGGAATGAGGAAGTACAGAAAATTATACAGAGGAAAAGGTTGGCAAAGTAGAAGTGGGATAGTAAGAGAGATGAAGAAAGTAGACAGGAGTACAAGGAGATGCAGCGTAAAGCAAAGAGAGAGGTGGCAAAGGCAAAGGAAAAGGCATATGGTGAGTTGTATGACACGTTAGACACTAAGGAAGGAGAAAAGGACTTGTACCGATTGGCTAGACAGAGGGACCAAGCTGCAAAGGATGTGCAGCAAGTTAGGGCAATCAAGGATAGAAATGGAAATGTGCTGACAAGCGAGGAGAGTGTGCTAAGAAGGTGGAAGGAATACTTTGAGGGGCTGATGAATGAAGAAAATGAGAGAGAGAGAAGGTTGGATGATGTAGGGATAGTGAATCAGGAAGTTCAGTGGATTAACAAGGAGGAAGTGAGGGCAGCTATGAAGAGGATGAAGAGTGGAAAGGCAGTTGGTCCTGATGACATACCTGTGGAGGCATGGAGGTGTTTAGGAGAGATGGCAGTGGAGTTTTTAACTAGATTGTTTAACACAATCCTGGAAAGTGAGAGGATGCCTGAGGAGTGGAGAAGAAGCACACTGGTACCGATTTTCAAGAACAAGGGCGATGTGCAGAACTGTAACAACTACAGAGGTATAAAGTTGATCAGCCACAGCATGAAGATTTGGGAAAGAGTAATAGAAGCTAGGTTAAGAGGAGAGGTGATGATCAGCGAGCAGCAGTATGGTTTCATGCCACGAAAGAGCACCACAGATGCGATGTTTGCTTTGAGAATGTTGATTGAGAAGCATAGAGAAGGCCAGAAAGAGTTGCATTGTGTCTTTGTAGATTTAGAGAAAGCATATGACAGAGTGCTGAGAGAGGAGGTGTGGTATTGTATGAGGAAGTCAGGAGTTGCAGAGAAGTATGTAAGAGTGGTGCAGGATACATATGAGGGAAGTGTGACAATGGTGAGGTGTGCAGTTGGAATGACAGATGGGTTCAAGGTGGAGGTCGGATTACATCAAGGATCGGCTCTTAGCCCTTTCTTGTTTGCAATGGTGATGGACAGGTTGACGGACAAGATCAGGCAGGAGTCTCCATGGACGATGATGTTCGCGGATGACATTGTGATCTGTAGCGAGAGTAGGGTGCAGGTTGAGGAGAGCCTGGAGAGGTGGAGGTATGCACTGGAGAGAAGAGGAATGAAAGTCAGTAGGAGCAAGACGGAATACCTATGCGTGAATGAGAGAGAGGACAGTGGAATGGTCAGGATGCAAGGAGTGGAGGTGACAAAGGCATTTGAGTTTAAATACTTGGGGTCAACTGTCCAAAGTAACGGGGAGTGCAGTAGAGAGGTGAAAAAGAGAGTGCAGGCAGGGTGGAGTGGGTGGAGAAGAGTGTCAGGAGTGATTTGCGACAGAAGGGTACCAGCAAGAGTTAAAGGGAAAGTTTACAAGATGGCTGTGAGACCAGCTATGTTATATGGTTTGGAGACAGTGGCACTGACGAAAAGACAGGAGGCGGAGCTGGAGGTGGCAGAGTTGAAGATGCTAAGATTTTCACTGGGAGTAACGAAGAAGGACAGGATTAGGAACCAGTATATTAGAGGGACCGCTCAGGTTGGACGGTTTGGAGACAAAGCAAGAGAGGCAAGATTGAGATGGCTTGGACATGTGTGGAGGAGAGATGCTGGGTATATTGGGAGAAGGATGCTGAATATGGAGCTGCCAGGGAAGAGGAGAAGAGGAAGGCCAAAGAGGAGGTTTATGGATGTGGTGAGGGAAGACATGCAGGTGGCTGGTGTGACAGAGGAAGACGCAGAAGACAGGAAGAGATAGAAACGGATGATCTGCTGTGGCGCCCCCTAACGGGAGCAGCCGAAAGTAGTAGTAGTAGTAGTAGTAGTAGTGTATAAATACAAGATGCTAAAGTTGACACTAGGGGTTAAACTGATAGGGGTTAAATGTTTTGTAATTCTCGAAACGTGTTCAATAGAAAAAGGAAGGAAGGAGAGAAGAAGAAGAGGAGGAGGAAGAAGAAGAGGAAAACTACTCACAAAGGTCCGTGTTAATTCCCGTAGCAAATAAACAATGAAATCCAATTGAAAGAAGGAAGGCGATAATGTTCTGATTCTGGATGGCCCACACGGAAATGTTACGTACCTGTTCTGTGTAAGGTAACGCTGGGCTTCATGACTTTGTCCAGCAGTCTCTTCTGTCGCTCTATCTCTTCCTCATACTCCGCTATTCTCCTCTCGAAGGCTCCCATTATCTCCTCAGCTGCCGCCGTTAGTCGCTCGATGACGAACGATCTCAAAAGCTTCATTCTGGACATCGCAAACTCAACGGGACACTAAACCCAGTTGAACTCCAAAGGCACGACGTCGCACGCGGCCGGTTTTGTCCCGGCAGGATGTCGCACGTGACTGTTTTTCCGTCTTCTACTTGACGTTTAAAAGCGGTTGACTTTAATCACAAAAAGCTCACCACTGCCACCTATTGAGCTAAAGTGCGAACCAGGGATCCATTATCTCCTCCTCTTATTCTAATGAGTTTCCGGCAGGCTGTGCACTATCAAATGTAGTGCTTCCCCTCACAGACAAGGATTTGCTGTTTATCCTATTTAAACGGTCTCTTTGGTGCAGTTCCTGTCCTTTTGAATATGCGGCAGACATACACACAGAAAATGTCAGACAACAGTTTAGGGTGAAGCTCCAGAAAGAAAACCCAGAGACTCTGTTCACAGACCGCTACCAAAGCAAAGGCAAGGTGGTTACAACTAATCTGCTCTTTTACACAGACAACACAAATGCATGGCATGCAGCTTTCTGTACACATTTTGAATCTATCACCAAAAAAAGGATCCGGGGCGGCACGGTGGCACAGTGGTTATCACGGTCGCCTCACAGCAAGAAGGTCCTGGGTCCGAGCCTGGGGTAGTCCAACCTTGGGGGTCGTCCCGGGTCGATCTCTGCGTGGAGTTTGCATGTTCCCCCCGTGCCTGCGTGCGTTTCCTCCGGGTGCTCCGGTTTCTTCTCACGGTCCAAAGACATGCAGGTCAGGTGGATCGGCCGTATTAAATTGTCCATATGTGTGAATGTATGTGTGGGAGTCGGCTCTGTAATGGCCTGGCGGCCTGTCCAGGGTGTCTCCCCGCCTGCCACCCAATGACTGCTGGGATATGCTCCAGCGTCCCCGCAACACTGAGTAAGGATAAGCAGTTTGTAGGTGGTTTTGAAAATTTGAATTTCGCTCGGCAGAAGTCCTATGATGAGTAATTTTACACACACACACACACACACACACACACACACACACACACACACACACAAATGGCCCCCGCGAAGGCTTTATTCACACATTTATCTAAATTGTAGTGTAACCGGTTATTTTCTTGCCCGGTGCGGGATTCGATACGGGGTGTATTGCACCACAAGGCGACGTCACTAACCGCTCGGCTAAAGGGTCAGACCCGTTAGCTAGGGGCTAACGTGTCTTATTATTAGTTTACAGTAGTGATACATTTTCCATTGGAAAAGCTATCCCATTTGGATTGAATATGCATGTTCATGTAATTTAGTTAAAAAATGCACTTGAATTTATTAATCTTGTCACAATTCTGTTAAGTATTGGTGAAATTCATCTTATTGGGTTCATTATTTTTATTTGCGGTTGTTAATGTTCCCTTGTGGTGACCCACATCTATATAACTAGAGACATTCACCTAAGAGAGAATGCACTTCCGCTTCCGGTCCAGAGAGTTCAGTGTCGTTGTCGAATATATGACATGAAAAGTTGGAGCTAGTAAACTACCTCGACTACGTCTACTCTCACGTCTCCTGTCTCGTTGTTTTCTAACTCCACATTGGTGACCCCGACGTGATCGAACAACTAATACGAGTATGTCTGACAACGACGACGCCGGTGCTAACAACATGGCTATTGCTAACGCTAGCATTTACGCCGCTACTGTGAAGCTACCCGACTTTTGGCAGCATAATCCACGGCCGTGGTTTCAACATGTGGAAGCCCAGTTCCAGCTGAGAGGGATAACGCAGGATGCAACGCAGTACTTCCACGTAGTGGCGGCGTTAGACGCATCGACAACGGCGCGAGCAACGACACTGTTGGAAGCTCCGCCAGCTGCTGGCAAGTACGATGCTATAAAGACATTCCTCCTGAAACTATTTGAACTGTCGGAGCTGGAGAAGGCAGACCGTTTACTGTCCCCGAATGGCCTCGGCGACGGCAAACCGTCTGATTTAATGGAAAAAATGCTGTCTGTGCTGGGATCGGCTGATCCGGCCTTTCTTTTCACACACATTTTTCTGAGGCAGCTCCCCGCACCTGTACGCACAGCACTGGCCAGTTCTCCTCTCGCCGCCTCCAAGGACTACCGTTCTCTGGCTGCTGAAGCAGACAGGGTTTTCCTGGCCAACCGGCAACAGTTTGTGCATGCCCTGCTACCCCACCAGACCGCCCCACCACCACCTGTGTACGACTATATGGACACCGCGGCTGCGGTGACAGCCCGCCGCCAACCTGACGACGGGCTCTGTTATTACCATGCCAGGTTTGGGGCAAAAGCAAAACGGTGTCGCAAACCCTGCAGTTACAGGGTTCAGGGAAACGCCAAGGCCGGCGCTCGTTAACGGCTATGGGCGCCGGCCGTGACTGCAAGCTGTTGTTCATCAGAGACTCCTTGTCGGGCCGGCGGCTGCTGGTTGACTCTGGCGCTCAACGCAGCATACTACCAGCACAAGCTGTGGACACGATGACCGACAGTCACGGCCCCCAGATGGACGCCGCCAACGGCACGTCCATTCGGACGTACGGTATCAGACATGTGGACGTGTGTTTTGGCGGCCGACGTTTCGGCTGGGACTTTGTGATGGCTGCTGTATCCACCCCGCTCCTAGGTGCGGATTTCCTCTGTGCTTTCAACCTGCTGGTGGATGTTAAAAACTGTCGCGTGATTGATGCCGTCTCTTTTGCGTCATACCCCTGCACGCTTGGGGGCGCTGGAGCGCTGTGCCTTGCTAACACACTCTCCACCGGGGATCCATACCAACGCCTGCTCGCAAATTTCCCCGAGCTGACCACACCCACCTTCTCCTCGGCGGTGGCCAAGCACGGCGTGGAACATCATATCACCACAGTGGGGCCCCCAGTTTACGCCCGGGCCCGACGCCTCGACTCGGCCAAGCTCGCAATAGCCAGGGAGGAGTTTTCGACTATGGAGCGCCTCGGCATTGTCCGCCGTTCTGACAGCCCGTGGGCTTCCCCTCTTCACATGGTTACTAAGGCCAACGGGGGTTGGCGCCCGTGCGGGGACTACCGTCGCCTAAACAATGCCACGACCCCCGACCGGTACCCCATACCGCACATACAAGATTTCTCTACCCACCTGGCGGACGCTGCCATCTATTCCAAAATCGACTTAGTGCGGGGGTATCACCAAGTGCCGGTCCACCCACTGGATGTCCCAAAAACGGCTGTCATCACACCCTTTGGGCTCTTTGAGTTTTTACGTATGCCTTTCGGCCTTAAAGGGGCGGCGCAGACGTTTCAGCGCCTTATGGATTCTGTGCTCCGTGACATGCCATTTTTGTTTGTGTACTTAGACGACATCCTCGTGGCCAGCGCGTCGGCGGAGGAACACATGACGCACCTCAGACAGCTGTTTGACAGGCTCAGCGAACACGGCCTCATCATCAACCCAGCTAAGTGTCAGTTCGGGGAGTCGTCCATCACCTTCCTCGGGCACCACATCACTCCACAGGGGGCCGTTCCCCTCCCTGCCAGGGTTGAGGCTGTCACCATGTTCCCCCGCCCCCGCACTGTACAGTCGCTGCAGGAATTCCTGGGCATGGTGAACTTTTATAACCGTTTCCTGCCCCGTGCCGCCCACATCATGCGTCCCCTGTATGAGGCCCTGCGGGGTAAGAAGTCTAAGGACGAGCTGGACTGGTCTTCGGGGATGGACGAGGCTTTTGTGGCCGCCAAGACCGCGCTGGCCAACGCTGCGCTGCTAGCTCACCCGTCGCCTGCCGCCCCCATAGCCCTTACAACGGATGCCTCCGACTACGCCGTGGGGGCCGTGTGTGAGCAGTGGGTGGGGGGGGGCTGGCAGCCGTTGGCGTTCTTCAGTAAACAACTCCGTGAGAGCGAGCGCAAATACAGCACCTTTGATAGGGAACTACTGGGTCTCTTCCTCGCAACCAGACACTTTAGGTTCCTATTGGAGGGCCGACAGTTCACCGCTTTCGTGGACCACAAACCGCTGACGTTCTGTATGGCCAAAACCTCAGAACCGTGGTCTGGGCGTCA
Organism: Lampris incognitus; assembly: GCF_029633865.1. Classification (NCBI taxonomy): domain Eukaryota; kingdom Metazoa; phylum Chordata; class Actinopteri; order Lampriformes; family Lampridae; genus Lampris; species Lampris incognitus. The sequence goes on along the minus strand of NC_079223.1, from coordinate 44,184,750 downwards.
GCAGCGTCATCTCGCGGCGGTTTCCGAGTTTACCACGGACATACAACACGTGTCGGGCAAGGATAACTCCGTCGCCGACTGCCTTTCACGGGCGGTTGTTAACGCCGTTCACTTGGGACTCGACTACGCCGCTATGGCAGCGGACCAAGCCAAGGACGCGACCGTTCAAGACTACCGGTCGACCCCTACGGCGCTACGGCTGGAGGACGTGACGTTCGACGCGGCCAACACCACCCTCCTCTGTGACATCTCCACCGGTCAACCGCGCCCCCTGGTGCCTACTTCCTGGCGGCGCCGAGTTTTCGACACCGTCCACGGCCTTTCCCACCCGGGAGTGAAGGCCTCGACCAAATTGGTGAGCGTCAAGTTTGTTTGGCCTGGGCTCCGTAAGGATGTTAGAGCCTGGGCCGGCTCTTGTGTGGCGTGCCAACGCGCCAAGGTGCACCGCCATACCAAGGCCCCTTTGGCGCCGTTTGTGGTTCCAGAGAGGCGGTTTGACCACGTCAATGTTGACCTGGTGGGTCCCCTGCCCCCCTCCCGTGGTTATACGTTCCTCCTCACTATTGTGGACAGGGCCACCAGGTGGCCAGAGGCTATTCCCTTGTCCTCCACGACGGCAGCAGAGGTAGCACGGGCGTTCATCGGCTGCTGGGTGGCCCGTTTCGGCACACCGGGTGACATCACGAGCGACCGGGGCTCCCAGTTTACCTCGGAGCTCTGGACGGCGGTCGCTGAGCACCTGGGGATGAAGATCCACCGCACTACGGCGTACAACCCGCAGAGCAACGGACTTTGTGAGCGGTTCCATCGGGACATGAAAGCCGCTCTGCGGGCAAGCCTCACTGGCTGCGACTGGATGGACCGGCTCCCATGGGTCATGCTCGGCCTGCGTTCGGCCCCGAAGGAAGACCTCCAGACCTCCTCCGCTGAGCTGGTGTATGGCCAGCCCCTGCGAGTTCCGGGGGAGTTTCTTCCGGATGCTACGACTCCCTGGTCGGCCGCCTCTCACCTCAGTGCGTCCCGGAGCGCTGCCGGTGCCTTCGCTCCCGTTCCGATGTCTCAACACTGCCTCCCCCGGTCCTACGTCCCCAAGGATCTGCCATCGGCGAGGTACGTCTTCATTAGGCACGACAGCCATCGGTCCCCGCTGCAGCCCCCATACGATGGGCCCTTCCGCGTCCTGGAGGCGGGGGATAAGAACTTTGTGGTGGACATGGGGGGCAGGCCGGAGCGGGTCGCTATAGACCGTCTCAAGCCTGCTCACTTGGACATTGGGGAGCCAATGCAATTGGCCCTACCCCCGCGGCGGGGACGCCCTCCTAGGTCGGCCCCGGCAGCTGCCTCTGTTCCTGCTTCGGCCCCGCCTATGGCCCGGGTTTCGGCCCCATCTGTTTCCCCTCCTGTGAAGCGCAGCCGTTATGGCCGCAGGGTCCACCCCCCGACTCGTCACTTGTTTTCCCCGTGACTTTGCACTATGTCATTGACTGTTCTGTTGTAGAGTCTATTTTTATGTTCATGAGTTGCGCTTTTGCTGTTTTGCATTGTTTTGTGTAGGTGAATTCTGGGGGGGCCTGTGTGGTGACCCACATCTATATAACTAGAGACATTCACCTAAGAGAGAATGCACTTCCGCTTCCGGTCCAGAGAGTTCAGTGTCGTTGTCGAATATATGACATGAAAAGTTGGAGCTAGTAAACTACCTCGACTACGTCTACTCTCACGTCTCCTGTCTCGTTGTTTTCTAACTCCACACCCTGCAGAAATGGCGTCGCTCACGTCTCTCCGTCTGTACCTCCTAAGCTTCCGTAGCTCCCGCCTTCTCATCACAGTGCCGTGTTGCACTGACGATTTGGGTTGTGGGGAAAAGGCTGTCGTGCTATTTCATTTTCCTTGAAAAAAATGAGCCGCTAATGTAACTTTTAATGCACATTGTTTTGCTTCTAGTGCGATCACATCAACCAGCGGTTTCATGTAGTTTTGACGACTAAATAATACTTTTGTCGAAGTTGTACAAGTGTGGATACAACGTGTTGCCGCCGCCATTTTATGACGGCAGGCCGCCCTGTTTAATGCAACTAAACGCGGTGTAAACTGCAAACTGTTAGTTTGAATGCGTAGGAGCAGAGGTGCAGAAGAGATACCAAAAATGTGTTGCGTTTGTCTTCTGCAGGTATGAGTTTTCCTCGTTAAATATTATAATTTTCGTCTCCGTTTACTAACCCAACCGCCGTGCACCGTTTACTTGCCCCACGGGGTGGCACTGTTGTCCTTTTATTTTTCATGGTTCAATTTAAGTTTTGAAGAACAACGAGTTAAAACTGTGAGAATGAAATCTGACCGTGCCATATTACACTGATGAGGAGCAGAGGTGCAGCAGAGATACAAAAAATGCGTTGTGTTTGTCTTCTGCAGGTATGCGTTTTCCTCGTTAAACGTTATAATTTTCGGTATCTCCGTTTAGTAACCCAACCCCCATGCACCTGTTACTTTGCCCACCTGGTGGCACTGTTGTCCTTTTGTATATGTTTCATGGTTCAGTTTAAGTTTTGAAGAGGAACGAGTTAAAACTTTTGTTGTGATAATGTGAGAATGAATCTGACAGTGCAATATTACATTGATGAGGTGCAGAAGAGATACCAAAAATATGCTGTTTGTCTTCTGCAGAGCCAATAAATGCTGGAAAAAAGTCCTTGAGAGTTGCGTCCTTCTATGCCCTACCTTCGATCCCCACAGCCACTACACTGGTGCTGAGACCCGTTAGAAATCGTTACACTCAAAAACAAATTAATAGACTATATTGTTATTTTATTGTTATTTTTGTTCAGGCAGCGTGGGGAACCCAACACGTGCTTGAGGCACACGCCCAAAATACATATGCTCACACAACCAACACAATACTCTCAAAAACGATTTACTAATTAAACGTGTTTTTGATGTTAATATAAGCTCGGTTTGAATTTGAGACGTTACGACGCAGATCATACACGGATGTAATTGTAAATTTCGTCGTTTTGTAAGAATCCTGACCTTTCAATGAATCCATATACGCCTCCATAATTGCCAAGCGTATTAAAAATATACTGGATCCAATTATTAATGAAGTTCAGCCAGGTTTCATGAGAAAAATGCATATTTCCAACAATATCGGGCATGTTTACATCTAATTGATAATGGATGGATGTTCTGATGATAGATTTGTTCTGTTTCTGGACTTTTATAAAGCCTTTGACATGATATATAACAATTTCATATTTCGCTCCATGGAAAATTCGGATTTGGTGACTTCGTCTGTAAAGCTGTTAAAAGAATGTACGCCAGTGGTAACAGCTCTATCAATTTGAAAAATGGTACATCGCCAAGGTTTGATTTAAAATGGGATCTGTCAGGGCTGCCCAGCGTCACCATATCCATTCCTTCTTTGTACACAACTTACCAATCATGTTCAAAACATTGAAAGGAATATCCATTATAGACAGAGAAACTATATAATCAGTCAACTTGCTGATGATGCTAGCTTATTTATAAAGAATTCTAGTCAAGTACCCATCACTATCAAAACAATGGAACCATTCTCTGCAGCATCTGGTCTGTGCTTAAACAAGAACAAATATGAGTTTTTCTCTTGAAATTGAAACATCATACCGGCTAGAGAAAAGGTTGCTTATCTGGGGATTACCATCGTGAAAAATGAAGAAGTACAATGCACTGAGAACTCTGTCTCAATTATTGAGAAAGGGGATAACATCATACCCAGTTATATTTTCTCTGGGATTGGAGGCGTTAATTTTGTACTTCTGTGTGATTATGAAATAGAGAAACTTCCCTTATCTTTATCTAAATTCCACAGACAAATGCTTTTAGCATGGTCCTTAATTTACAAACATAATTTCTCCTCCCCACAGATATTTTATTTGGAATAGCCAGCATATGTTCAAAAATAGATCTTTATTCTATTCAAACTGGTTTAACAGTAATATAATTCTAGTAAACCAATTAATCACTCATAATGGACAGTTACTGAGCTATTCTAAATTCCTTTATACTTTTGACATTCCTGTTACTCCAAAGGAGTTTGCCACGGTTATGGATGCTAGTCGTTCTTTCCTTTCATTATAATTCTGTTATCCTCTTTCAATATTGTATTCTGTAAATTGTGTAAACACATCATCCATTGCACGTTGTCCATCTTGGGAGAGAGATCTCTCCTCTGTTAATCTCGCTGAGTTTTTTTTCCTGTTTGTTTTTCCTCCCTGTTAAAGGGTTGTTTTTTGTTTTTGTTTTTTAGGGAGTTGTTCCTTATCCGATGCGAGGGTCTAAGGACTGGATATTGTGTTGCTGTAAAGCCCACTGAGGCAAATTTGTGATATTGGGCTATACAATTAAAATTGACTTGACTTCTGGAATTGTACTTCTTCTAAAGGGGGTAGAAAGACCAGCCTGCTTACCTAGACCCTAAGGTAACGTCAGTAGCTGATGTCTGTTTGAATAAGAAATAATAATCGTAATATACAGAAAAATATCATTGGTACCCCTTATGTTGTATCCTATTGGTCGAGATTGTTTATAACTTGAACTGTAAAAATATCTGGAATATTCCATACAAATACCTTCTTACCAATAAAGTAAGGGATGTTTCTTTCATAGATATAATCCTGCGAATCATTAATCTAAGTTTAAGAAAGACATTTTTATTAACTGCTCATTCTGTGAAATGTTCCTAGAAACAATGCTGCACATGAATTGGCAATGTCCCTACACTAGCAAATTCTGGAAAGATGTATCCCGGTATATTGTTGACAACATTGACTCCGATTTCCACTGGAAAAATGTATTGCTTCGTAGATTCAACAACAGTAGAAATAAACTTAAAGAATTATATATAATCAGTTTGGTAATTATTTTTTGCAAAATTAGCCAAAGAACAGGCTTGGCCATAGAACAAGGCCAGTAAATTATTTCTACTCAACCTAAATATGGTTCTGTAGGCCTCATCTCCAAAACCATCAATTCAGGGTGAAGAGAGTCAAGATAAAGTATCGGTCTATCAGCTACCAAAACAACCTGCAATGCTATTTTGTCAATATCTATGAAAACGGAACATACTAACCCCTTCTGTTGAATTGAAAAATAAAAATCTAACATTCATCAAATCAAAGGCTATAATAGGACCCGCAACACATAGCAGATAGTGATCAGTTTCATCCTGCTCCTTGCTCCAAGCTGCTAACAGAATGGCATCCTTGGAGCTCAAGCTTTCCTAATAGTCATGGGACAAAATAATATACCTCAGCATACAGAAATACTTCTGTGTCTGTTCCTAATATTGATGTGGGTTGATGTGTATACGGATCACAACAAAAAGAACTTACTAGCAACAAAGCAGTGGGTCCACGTTTTTGTCTTTCCAGGTGGGCACAACATAGAGGTCCACAATATGAACAGGTTTTCCCTTGTGGCAAGAGCATTACAAATGATTAAAAATACATATATGCAACATAATATATACATTAAAATGGAGATAGTAATATCTAGTAGCATAAATTACATGTCTTTGTGCGTTCTTCACTCCCCTTTTTGATACCTAATAGTACTCATTCCACACTCCACCCTTTTCTCTCACAGGAGTGAACAAGTATGATGAAGCAGCCAGTTATACCCAAACCAAGTGTGAGGACTTGAACAAGAAGAAGGACACTAAGGAGACCTACACCCACTTCACCTGTGCCACTGACACCAAGAACATGCAGTTTGTGTTTGACACTGTCATCAACAACAATCTGAAAGACTGTGGTCTTTTCTGAAGGTGTGGCCAGAGAAATGTCATGGTGGTGCCAATATTGTGTAACCCTGACATTACATTTCAATATCTCATACCAATGTGTTCATAAAGATATCTATATTTTTGTGATCGGTGAACACAAAGACATACACACATTAACTGTAGCATTAAGTCCAAAAAATAAGTACCATTAACTCCAACAACTAACTTCCAGTTTCGCAGTTTTGTTTTTTTCCCCCTTTTCTCCACAATTGTACTTAGTCAATTACCCCACTCTTGTCATTACATTCAACTTAAGATTTATTTGCTGTACTTGGTCATTGAAATGACTAAATTGTATTTATGGACATATATGTAGGCCCCAGTGGAAGTACGAACTGAACACTTACAGGGTGGAAGCAGCCTGGAAACATGGTAAATGGGACCCTTTGTAAGATAATCTGACTTCAGGTAGGGTTAAACATGCAGGCAATGTATATTTAATTATGTTCAAGTCTTAGAACACAATATGATACACTTTTTGTCCTCTCTGTATTTGAATCCTTTTCATTAATTCAAATGGACATGTATTTGTACTATTTCATAGTACATACAACCTGATTATTTCTTCTGCCTATTTTTTATTTTTTATTTCTTTTAGTGGGGGAATCTGCGTTCAGTATAGTGTAGTCTTTATTTTGTGTGTCGTGGCAATTATTTAATTCCATACTGACATTAAATGAGGAGCGAGACAAAAATCTCTTACAGTATTCACACTTCATATGTTCATGAACAGACACAGAAACCTAGATACTTGAATGTGCACCGATCAGTAAAATACAGCCTCTCTGATAGGGCAGTCGTCTGTTCTTCTCCTCCTTATCGCATGTCTTCCAGCTCACATGCCACCAAGGCCATTTCTCCAATTACTGTGTACAGACTTGCTACACTCAGTGAGTTTCTCCTACATGTGTCTGCTATCAGCTAACAGTTAACAATAGACCTTTATTTGTTCACATGGAGAAGGCACTTTATAAGACCACCTTTGTTCTGTTACACATGAACTTTAAGCATCTATCTAAGTAGTGTAAAATAAAGGTGCACATGGTATAGGTCATACCTGGTCAAAGATTAAAAGTAAGCAAACATCACGAATATGAATTGCCCTCACAATCCCCCCTTTTGGTTACTTTTAACCAACAACAAATTGTCTAGATAAAACATCACATGAAAACATGACAATGGTTATACATCCTGGGGAACATCTTACCTCACACAGAATAACGGTGAGGCCTGTCTGTCAGTTGTGAGCCAACTGACATGCATCAGGTTTACATCGACACACTCCATATACACTCACCAGTCAGACAGAAGTCACAGTTATCCCATGTCCTCTCCAGCCAAACATATCGACCCACTCTTGACTAGAAATAAGTAAAAGGCTCGAGAAGTTATCTACACTAATCTGAGCAGACACATTGTGAAAAACCCAGTGTTGGCATTTGGGAAAAACCTACGTGAACACTCAAAATCCATCTAAAACACAACATAGTCCCCAGTAATCTCAATCAATGATTAAGTATAAAATAATAAATGGCAGGTATTTTCATAAACACATATGTAGACTGGTTACAGATTAACTAAGTAAGAGTTAACATAAGGAAAAGCAAAACAAACCCATGACTCTAAATAAAAAGAAAAGATTTGGGGGAACCACTCTATCAAGCGAGGTCACTTCAGACGCTTGCTAAAATCATCATCATCATCATCATCATATTATGGTGGAAGCCAGGGATCAGGAGACTATTTGACTTGTACAGTCTTAACACAATATTATGGATCAACTCAATCAAGTAAGTAATGATGAAAACAATAACAAGAAGAGGATAATACCCACAATCAGGGTATGAATGAATGATGCACCCACAGATGCCAAGGGGCCAAACCTTTTGGAAAAGGGATCCAACCCATGAACAGTATGCAAATATTTTACCCCATGTTCAGGACGACCATGTAAACTGTATGGTTAATGGTTAGTAAACAGCTATCTCTATCACACGTTTCTCCCCTGCACAAAAAGACAATCTCCTGCCATCTGCACATCTGGCAATTTGGCTGTGGTGGGGGTAAAAAGTGGTTGATGAGAATGTAAGGATTGGTGTTACAGCATTGTTATCTTGTAGAGAATCAAAAACCAAAAAAATGGGACCGGCAGTCACACGTTATTATTGCAAAACAATATATCGTTCCCCTGAGACCAAACACCATTCTGCTAAAAGGATGCAAGGGCCTGCTTTCAGGCACTGGCATCATCATGACAAAGTACCATAATGGTGCCTTATTGTTATCAGGCTCCATTAGATAGAAGAATGCTTTTCCCTATAGCAGGGGTGGGCAATCTTATCCAGAAAAGACCAGTGTGGATGAAGGTTTTCGTTCCAACCAAGCAGTTACACACCTGATCCGACAAATCAGCCAGTAGAGTCTTTGCCGAGTAACTTGATTAGGAGACACAGGTGTGTAACGGCTTCGTTGGAACAAATCCTTCACCCATCCTGGCCCTTTCTGGATAAGATTGTCCACCCCTGCCCTATAGCAACTGTTGGCTCTCGGTAGATTTTTAAACCTCAGTGAGAGCTGGCTACATGTACTTCTCTTCTTCTTTTGTACGCAGAGCGGGTCTCTCACCCTGGACCTCCATCTCCAGTGGTGGCACTTTCTTGCAGTGGCTGGCATGTGTCCAACTGACTCGCCCCTCCACCTTCACCACTGTCGGTGTGGTCAAGATCATTTGGTGGGACCCCGCCCACGGGGCTTCTCCAATGTTTTCTTTTGAGGTCCTTTATCAGCACCCACTCTCCTGGCTTCAGGTCGTGTAGCTGATCCTCTACTGGCTGTGGAAGTGCCGATCTCACCTGCATGTGAATAGAACTCAGGATTTTGTTAAACTGCACACAATAATCAAGCATTACATCCTTGATGAGGTCTGAGCTGAGGACCTGCTTTTGTGGAAGAAGGGCTATTCCAGTGTTCATGGGTCTGCCTGTGAGGATTTCAAAACATTACAGACCTGTTGCAGCCCTCCCTCTTGCTCTCATGGCCATTGACACTAACGGTAGTGCCTTTATCTATGTGAGTCCTTTCTCATCACATTTGAGCAGTTTATTTTTAATTGTCCCATTTTCTCTGGGAACTACTCCACCACTCAGTGGATGAGAGGCACGATGTTACCTAAGATGATACCCAAAAATTTTGGAAGTTGTTTAATAGCACTATTTACAAAATGTGTCCAGTTATCACTGCTCATCTTCCATGGTATTATCCATCTGGGAATAATCTCTCTTACTAGCACCTCTGCTACTGTGGATGCATCTGTCTTTCCTGTAGGGAAAATTTCAACCCACTTAAAAAACATAACAATCACAAGACATCATTTCTTTCCCTCCCGTGGTGTTAGTTCAATTAAATTCATCTGCAGGTGATCAAATGGTTGGTCAGAGGGAGGCTCTAGTCTTGTATGATGTGCCTTCTTACGGCATTATTTTACAAACAAAATAAACATTTTGAACAAAAATTTTGGGAATAATTTGTGAAGCCTCTCATAAACCAGTGTTTGTTTACTGTGTCCACCCCCCCCCTTTTGACACATGGTCTTTCCTAAGTGTAAATTTTAAATGAAAAGAAAACAAACAATTAGGGAGGCAAGGACGTCCGTCCTCAGACTGCCATACATTGTTTACATATGTGCACTTAGGCTTTTTCTTCTTTTTCCTCTCTGTCTCTCATCATAAAACCTTCTCCATCCACAGTCTGTGTGAACAGTCTGTCTGGATCAGGCAGTCCTAAAGTATCCATGGTAGTCAAACTCTGTTTTAGTTTAGTGAGAGCTGTCTCAGCAGCCTCTGTCTCCATCACATTGCCAGTTGGTTTTAGTCCACGATCATGCATAATAAATAATAGTGGAGTCTCCAGGGATGCATAGTCACAATTCCACAGTCAACGGTGGCCTGTCATCCCTAAAAATGACTTTAATTGCCTCTTAGTGAAAGGTTTTCGAATTTTGAGGAAGGCTTCAACTCATTTTGAGTTCAGCAGTTTACCTGGTTTTATTTTTGTTTTTGTTTTTTTGACAAATTGCAATTTAGTCAGACTGGCCTTGTGGCCCTGCTCTGCCAGATGTTTTAGCAATGCAACCAATCTCACAAGCTTGTTTTGTTGATGAACAGATCATCAGCACATTTCCTGCTGGAACACCTAAATTCTCCAGACTTGCATGCAAAACCTGCGAGTAGACTGCAGGGAACTCAACATAACCTTGAGGCATCCTGGCTCACATATATGTTACACCCTAAAATGTGAAAGAAACCAAAACAGAGTCTGGGTGCACGTGGACGCTGCTGCATTTTGCTTGTAAATCTTGCATGAATCGCCACTCTGCTGGCTGATTCTCCAGCCTTATCTTTTAAACCGGAAAGATAGGCTTCCTCACAGGTGAATGAACACAAGGGATAATGACTCCTGCTGTCAGCAAACTGTTAAACACTGGTGTTATACCTATTACTACCTCTGGTTTGAGCGGATATTGGGCCTGACATGGACGGTATGTGCTCTTGGGTGTCACATGGATGAGTTCAGCCCTTTTAACTAACCCCATATCGTAACATTTGTGGCACTCCTTGCAACTCTGGTGAGTCAGTGGTTAACTGAGGGGAAATTGCCCCACCCCCTCAAGTTGAATTTACAACTCTGTGCTAAATAGACTGTCTGTTTTCCTGTATAAGTGTTCTGAAATAGGCATCTATATGCTTACATTTGGGTATTGCAGTCCTTATGCCCTTGCACGCCTTCTGCCCTAATCTCCCACATGCGGTCTTGTGAACACCGAGTGACCCACGGCCCTAAATCCTTCCACTGAATGTAACATGTTTTTGCTAGACAAATGTGGTGTTGAGCTTTACTCCCGATGGAGCTGGGCTATGGCCAGGGTTGGCACAAGCATCAGTGTACACATATCATCATCCCAATACATCCAATCACTAGCCATAAGATCACTGTCTTTCCCTTACCTGAACCAAACTTTCTCAGACTCATCAACTCCTTCACTTACATTGGCAGTGACACGCAAATCAGATTCTTGCATGAACATGTGCTGTGGTGACATGTGAGTGTGTGCTATTTTTAGCAAATAGCAGGTTATTGATCTTGGCCCTGAAGGCAGAAGATCCCATCGATATATGTAAAGTGATTTGCCACGCTCTAATTGTACATACTGACCTGGGATGTTTGATACTCTAGTGACTTGAATTCCTTCCTCTGTAACAAGGCAAACACACACATAACATTTCTGGCTAGCAGAATTAACAGGGCAACATTGGGAAAAGAAGAAAGGGAGTTTTGTCCCCCCTGCCACCGTCTTACGTGACAACTGGCAATGGTGTGGTATATAATTCTCTTACTGCAATACCTGATGCTCCTACAGTGTTAATAGATCTACCACTCAAGGGGGTGGGGATTACCAAAATATGGAGGGACAATGATTTCCATTTCCATTGTATTTTTGTTTTGTTTTGTCCACCCAATGTTCCTTTCAATAAAATATTATTGAAAAAAAAATTCAGATACATGTTTTTCACCCAACAGCTTCTTTACATACATATATTTGATATATATCTAATATAATATAATCCTATACTTATTCTTTGTCACCTGTGCTGTGCTGGTGTCTTTTTGTATTCATTGGCAATCAGCTTTATCTTGGGGTAGAATGGAACAGAATAGATCAGAGTTGTGATATATGGTCATTCTAATAAGTTCTCTCAATCTTCCTTACCTGTAGAGGGCACTCTCTCGGCTCCGGGGATGTGACCTAGAAGATAAGTAAAAAACAGGAGTTCAGTAAAAACGTTATAGTCACTTTAACCTAGCTTCTCCATGAGTTATTCAATTATCACAAGAATGACATAAATTAACATTATAATTATTTAGGTCTAAAGATTTTTCACATCCGAGTGACGCAACCACTGAGACACCAAAACGGAAAAAAGACACTGAAAACTTGACGCATCTTGACGGTTTTGGTTTGATTACTCAACAAAAAAACAGCGCAAATAAATTATTATATCCAGCTAAGATCCTTTTTAGTAGTCAGGCTATACAAAAACCTCCTGCTTGCATTTACAGCATATAGGCTATTACTGCAGGTTTGAGTACGTTAAGTTTACAGTGAGGGCTGATTCAATAATCCGACCCTTAAATTTAGTTTCTCTAAAAAGCCATTCGGTTAAGATGAATGAAAAAATGATTCAATGAATTGAATTTGTTTTTCTTAGAATCACCTTAACACTCCAAATAAATTTCAGCTTTAAACATGGAAATGTGATTGTCCAATGAGAACTGGAGATCCTATCTGAGTCCTTGCAGAGCAAACCCAAACCCTGAGTTCTCTACTACATTTGCAGCCCCACAAGACTGATGATGGAAGGAGAAAAAAGGCGAGACCATCGTGCAAGTCAACACAATTAGAATTTAGATTAGACCTCCTTGGGAGAGAGCATTTCATAATGAGGCTGAACTTGGCTTCTTATTCAAAAGCTTCTTACTCTTATGTTCCTTTCCACCTTAAAGGTGACATCATGCAGCCTACAGGGAGCTCTGTTTAGTCATTTTTCAAAAGACTATTCTGTAAGGAATACAGTAAACATCTTCAGTCAAAAGAAAAAATGAAATAGAATGACTGTCCAGTTTGCATTTTTGTATGGAACGTAAATGTGGAAAATCTATATTTAGAAACTGAGATTAACAAAACATGGCATGTTAGACTATACATAATTAAATGATCAAATAACGTGATTGCACTTTCTGCTGACTTACCATGGTTCTACCTAATACCAAAATCCTGAATCCTGTAGCATTTCTTTATTAGTGCCCTCTGATCATAGCATGTGTGATTATATGGTCATAATGCAATGTGAATACACTTTTTGCTTGATTACTACGGTTCTTTCTCCTTAAAATCAAAAGTATCAACAATCTGACACTATGGTGTCACACACTGTATAAGTCTGTATCACCATAACTCCAGTGAAATGGAGCTGTGAGGCATGGCTACAGTCCGTTTGTTGGTAAAAAAAAAAAATCCCTTCACTATAAAAGCGTTGATCGTATTATTGCAGAGTCGTTTTGAACCATATTGACAAAATTATCATAAAGGGCACCATGTCTTCTTTGTGGAGTTGCATGCTTATAATCGTTCAATTTAAACCCCTGACATATGTTGCGAAAAAAACATGATCGTGAATAATCAATAGTCAGTTAACTTCTTTTTGCAGAAACATGTGAGTCCTCTCACCTGTGTGGATCATGACATGCTGTTTCAGACGCCATTTTGAGGTGAACCCATTTCCACAGTTGCACCTGAATGGCTTCTCCCCTGTATGAATCCTTACGTGCCTTTGTAAATTTGCCTTCCGAGTAAACATTTTCTTGCACACGGTGCATCTGAATGGCTTCTCCCCTGTATGAATCATTGCATGCATTTGAAAATTTGACTTCAGTGTAAACATTTTCCCGCACGTGCTGCATCTGAATGGCTTCTCCCCTGTATGAGTCCTTAGGTGAATTTGCAATTTTGACTTATGGGTAAACATTTTTCCGCACGTGGTACATCTGAATGGCTGCTCCCCTGTATGAGTCCTTACATGCATTTGTAAATTTGACTTCTGGGTAAACATTTTCCCGCACGTGGTGCATCTGAATGGCTTCTCCCCTGTATGAGTCCTCATGTGCATTTGCAAATATGACTTGTGGGAAAACATTTTCTCGCACCTGATGCATCTGAATGGCTTCTCCCCTGTATGAGTCCTTACATGCCTTTGTAAACTTGAATTCTGGGTAAACATTTTTCCACACGTGCTGCATCTGAATGGCTTCTCTCCTGTATGAGTCCTTATGTGCATTTGCAAATATGAGTTCTGGGTAAACGTTTTCCCACAAGTGGTGCATCTGAATGGCTTCTCCCCAGTATGAGTCCTTAAATGCCTTTGTGAATTTGACTTGAGGGTAAACATTTTCCCACACGTGGTGCATCTGAATGGCTTCTCCCCTGTATGAGTCCTTGCGTGCATTTGTAAATTTGTCTTGTAGGTAAACATTTTCCCGCACGTGGTGCATCTGAATGGCTTCTCCCCTGTATGAGTCCTTGCGTGCATTTGTAAGCTCGACTTCTGGGTAAACATTTTCCCGCATGTGGTGCATCTGAATGGTTTCTCCCCTGTATGAATCCTCACATGCATTCGCAAATATGACTTCTGGGTAAACACTTTTCCGCACGTGGTGCATCTGAATGAGTTCAGCCATGTATGAGTCCTTATGTGCCTTTGAAAACTTGACTTGTGGGGAAACATTTTCCCGCAAGTGGTGCATCTGAATGGCTCCTCTGCTGTATGAGTCCTTATGTGCCTTTGAAAACTTGACTCATAGGTAAACATTTTCCCGCACATGGTGCATCTGAATGGCTTTTCCCCTACATGTGTCTTTGTATGCCTCTCCATGTTATACTTCCAGGTAAAATCTCTCCCACAAGTGGTACATTTGAAAGGCTTTTCCCCTGTGTGAAATGTCAAGTGAATTTTGAAAATTTCAAAATTATAAAGCACTTTCCCACAAATCTTGCACTCGTACGGTTTTTTTTTAGGTTTCAGCTTTGCTTTACGAGTTGAACCTGCTTCCTCACAGTTCTGGCGACTGCAATTAGGGTCAGCTTCACTATCAGTGACATGACAGCAGTTAGAGGGGGTATGGTGATCACTTGTTGGTTCTGATATTAAAAAGTTGTCTTCTTTGGCATCCAGTTGTATCAGTTCAAATGAGGTGACAGCTGGGGGATTTGTGTTTTCCTCTTTCTGGGTTTGGTAGAGTTGCAAGGGCAGAGGATGATCTGTATCATCGTCATTTCCATCACAAAGAGGGGTAAATATAGACTCAGAGGTATCAGCTACCTCCTGCAATGTAAGTTGGTCTTCATGTGGAGTGATCCAGAGTTCCTGTTGTTCTTCCTTGGCTAGACTGGGGCTCTTCTCCTGCTCACGATGCTGCTGATCAGATAACTGTACAAAGTCTGGATAGAGGGAAAACAAAATAAATGCTGTTATTTGCATCTACAAGGGTAGGTTAAATTTGATTCAGGATACCTATTCAAGTTTGGCCATAGTGGCACATCCTGTTTATATATCTTAGGTAAACCTAGACTAGGTGTAGCTTCCCCCTATTGACAGAATTTTTTCCACAGATTATACCCAGAGGAAGCTACACCTAATCTGTATCGTTTACCTAAGATACATAAACAGGGTTTATCATTACGGCCAATTGTTTGTATGATTAACTCCGTGACCTATAAAATCTCTTAAGTTTATTGCTTCTACTCTTAACTCGTTGGCAGGCAGTAATGAAGATCACATTCAGAACACGATGGATTTTGTGGCTAAAGTGAGAGACATCATTATTGACAGGGATGAAACAATGCTCTCTTATGATGCTAAGTCTCTCTTCACGTGTGTTCCTGTTGGTTATTGTTAGTCCATATGAAATTATAAAATGACCCCACCCTTAGCAATAGGACCACCTTTAACACTGACCACGTGTGTTTGCTCCTGAAGCTGTCTTTAGTCCATGTACTTCACATACAGGGGGCAGTACTATAGGTACAGGCATGGGTGTGCTATGGTCTCACCTTAGTGGCCAACTTGTACATGGATTAAATGGAAAGGACGGCTCTGATGTCCTATCCAGGAACACCACATAGCCATTGGTTCAGGTTTATGGATGACACATGGGTTAAAGTTAAATCTCAGGATGTGCCACATTTCATCAACCACATTAACTCTGTGGATAACCACACCAAGTTAATCAGGGAGGATGTGAAAAACAACAGGTTAGCCTTCTTAGACTGTGAAATTGCAATTGGTGATGGCCGACATTTGATTGTTGATTTTTACCATAAACCAGCATATACTGATCAGTCAATCAAATCAATTTTATTTGTATAGCCCAATATCACAAATAACAAATTTGCCTCAGTGGGCTTAACAGCAACACAACATCCTGTCCTTAGACCCTCTCATCGGATAAGGAACAACTCCCTAAAAAAACAACCCCTTTAACAGGGAGAAAAAATAGGAAGAAACCTCAGGGAGAGCAACAGAGGAGGGATCTCTCTCCCAAGACGGACAGCGTGCAATGGATGTTGTGTTCACGCAATTTACATAATACAACATTGAAAGAGGATAACAGAATTATAATGAACATAAAATGTATGAAGAACGTGATGCACAGGATGCCAAGCAGTGTCCACATGTCAACGGAGCAGTCCAGGACCCAAGCCACGCGACCAGCATCATCATGTAATAAAAGAAAAAACTTATGTGAGGAGTGGAAGGGCAGGCAGCATCCAAATGGCGACCACCATCACCACAGAGACCTGGGAGGAGAACCGACTGCACATGCATGCAAGAGAGACTCACATGACACCATTCAAACACAGAAAAAGAGAAAGGAGAAGACATCATTCAGAGAGAGAGAGAAAAGACATGTTAGAGAAGAGAACAGTTTGCAATAGTCATTAGCCATAATCAATTAAGTCATCAATTCGTCATAATCTATACTCTGTAATCTATACTCGATAATCTCGTTGGCAGAACAGTGGTTGGTAAATTCATTGAGACAGAAAACCAACCCGCCATCCAGTACAGGTTGTGAAGCACTCAAATTAAAGGCAACTAATTGTAAACTAAGGCAAAAAGATGAGTTTTAAGTTTGGATTTAAAGGACCCAACAGACTCTGATTGTCTGATGGCAGCAGGCAGGTTATTCCACAGAAATTGAGCCTGATAGGAAAAGGCCCTGCCACCAGCTGACTTCTTTTTAACTTTGGGTACACACAGGAGCCCTGTATTTTGAGAACGAAGTGCTCGAGATGGCATGTAAGGTTTAAGGAGATCAGACAGGTAAGATGGGGCAAGCCCATTTAGGATTTTATAAGTCAGCAGAAGCACCTTGTATTCTGATCTAACATGGATAGGAAGCCAATGAAGGGAGGCAAGAATTGGTGTAATATGGTCAAATTTCCTAGTTTTAGTTAGGATTCTAGCAGCAGCATTCTGAACCATCTGAAGACTTTTAGTACTAGAATGTGGCAGACCTGAGAACAGAACATTACAGTAATCAAGTCTGGATGAAACAAATGCATCTATTAGAGTCTCTGCGTCAGCCATGGAGAGAAAAGACCGAAATTTACCCATGTTACGTAAGTGAAAAAAGGCAGTCTTGGTGATTTCTTTAATGTGCTTATCAAAGGAAAGGCTGGCATCAAACGTAACACCAAGATTTTTGGCTGCCACACTTTGTGAAACCACAGAGTTGTTGATTGTTAGCGTTACTTGATCAAATTGGTGTCTGTGTCTAGCAGGGCCAATGACTAGCATCTCGGTTTTATCTGAATTTAAAAGCAGAAAGTTAAGTGACATCCAGTTTTTCACAGTAGCCAAGCAGGCCTCTAAGTTAGTGATTTGATTATGATCATCAGCCATTATAGGCACATACAACTGAGTATCATCAGCATAGCAATGGAAATGTATTCCATAACTGCCTATAATTTGGCCAAGAGGTGTAATGTAAAGAGAGAAAAGTAGAGGGCCAAGTACTGAGCCCTGAGGCAAACCATATTTAATGTCAGAAAATGTTGATATAATATTTTATAGCAGACACAATGTGTTCTTCCAGATAAGTAGGACTTAAGCCAAGAGAGAGCTAAGACAGAGACACCAAAATTACTATTTAATCTATCTAAAAGTATACAGTGATCAATGGTGTCAAAGGCTGCACTGAGGTCCTGTAGTAGAAGCACAGAAGTGGAATCAGAGTCGATAGCCAGTAGAAGATCATTTACCACTCTGGCCAGAGCAGTTTCACTGGAGTGACAGGGCCTGAAAGCCGACTGAAAAGGTTCATATAGATCGTTTTCTTTTATGTGGGTCAAAAGTTGTTGATACACAACTCTCTCTAGTACTTTAGAGAAGAATGGAAGATTAGAGACTGGCCGATAGTTATTAAGAGACCCTGGATCAAGGTGCGGGTTTTTAAGTAGAGGTTTAACCACAGCTGTCTTAAAACTGCTGGGAACAATGCCAGTAGTAAGAGATAAATTAATGATGTCTAGCATTGTAGGTCCAAGAAAAGGCCAGAGGTCTTTAAAAAGTTTTGCTGGTAAGGGATCAAGTAGGCAAGCAGTTGGTTTAGAAGCTGACACAAACTTAGTCAAAGTATCAAGTGAGATAGTCTCAAAAGCTGTAATAACTGGAACTGTCAGTGACTCATTGTGTAGATATGAATTTAGTATGACAGGATCTGCAGTAGTAGATGGAGTTGATGAACTAATTTTGTTTAAGCTCTCATCAACCTTATTGCAGAAAAAATCTAGAAATTCATGGGCTGTGAATGGTGAGCAGCTAATAGATGACTGCTTTTTAGTAAGTTTAGATACAGTGTCAAAGAGAAATCTGGGGTTATGTTTATTAATATTTATTAAGTGAGAGAGATACGATGTTTTTGCAGTAGATAAAGCACGCTTGTATTTCAATAAACACTCGTGCCACGATAGGTAAAAAGCTTCCAATGTTGATTTTTGCCATTTACGTTCCAGTCTCCTGCAGGTCCGCTTAAGAGCACATGTTTCATCATTAAACCAGGGTGTAGGCCTCTTTAGTCGCCTAGCTCTGGTAGTGAGAGGTGCAACTGAATCGAGGAGACTAGAGAGGGCCACATTTAAGTCACTAGTGAAATTTTCAACAGAGTCATTTACCACAGTGAAAGGAGCCAAGACTCCAGGCAGCTGCTGGCACAATGCAGCTACAGTGGAGGGACCGATATGGCGAGTGGCAATTACATCTGTGCTGACATTAACTGGACAGGCCAATAATGCTTCAAATTTGATGAGAAAATGATCAGACACAGCAGATGTGATTAGTAAGACATTCAGATCAGAAACAGCTATTCCTTTAGATAAAACCAAATCAAGGGTGTTACCACTGCAATGAGTCGACTCTTGAACAAACTGAGTGAACCCAAAAGTATCAACTAGTGCTAGAAAGGCTTTACTTAGAGGATCAGCAGCCTTATTCAGATGAATATTGAAGTCACCTAGAATTAGAATCTCATCAGAGTGAGTAACAAGGCCTGAGACAAATTCTTCAAATTCTTCAAGAAATAACGAGTAACAGCCAGGAGGCCGGTAGAGTATCACAATTTGGACTGAGCTGAGTCTATTCATGGCTGAGGGAGATGGACCAAAAATAAGAGACTCAAAAGACTGGAATTTAGATTCAAGTCTAGAAGTTAGATTGAAAATAGATTTATATATTAAGGCAACACCCCCGCCTTGTTTATTTGCCCGAGCTACATGGGCATAAGTAAAGTCAGGTGGGGAAGCTTCATTTAAGGGAAGGAAAACATTTGGTTTCAGCCATGTTTCACATAACCCAATCATATCAAAACTATATTCAAGAATCAAATCATTTATTAGTAAGGCTTTGGTAGACAGTGATCTGATATTTATGAAACCAAATGTAAGCGTCTTGTGGAAGTGATCAGTGGTAGGCAGAGCCTTAGCGCTACCAATAGGTGAAAGATTAATTGGAATTAGACACCTTGTTGAGAGTTTTGGCCACCAACGCTTTCGACAATATGTGGTCACATTCTTGATAACATTAGCTGTTTGGTTTTGTAGATTATTAGGTACTTTGTCGCACATCTCACCACTACCAGTGGTAGGAATAATTACTAGTTTATTGTGATTCACACATTTAGGAGAGGAGAGCTTGGGAGCAACACAGCAGGGTAGGGAGACAGTCTCAATGTTATAGACCAAGCTATCAGGCTGATAATCTACACTATGAGAAATTCCCCGACTAACATTAATTAAACTATTTGACTCCACATCTGCACTAGATTTAAACCTAGCAGGCTCTCTAATCACCTGCAACCTGCTGAATGATAAGTCCCTAGTGTATAACTAAACGTAAACAACTATCTATATTGCTAGACAAAAGAGCGGTGCCGTCCCCAGTAGGGTGAATGCCGTCCGCTTTCAGCAGGTAAGGGCGGCCCCAGAAAGAAGGCCAGTTATCAATGAAGCCGAGTCCCTGCTCATTACAGTAATGCGCCAGCCAGCGGTTCATTGAGGTGAGCCTACAGTACATCTCATCATTACCCCTCACAGGTAAGGGACCAGAGACAATTAATCGATGCCGACACATCTTTCTGGCAAACTCAAGCATTCTGACTAGGCTGGCTTTTGTGATCTCTGATTGCTTCATCCTTGCATTATTGGTGCCGACATGAATAACAATGAAGCTGAAAGTAGTGGTGCTGTGTGCCTGGGTTCCCTGACTCTCCCTCCGTGATGCCAGCTAGGGAAGGGTCTAGTCAGAAAGGCACGAACTGAGGAAGCCTCTTGGATGAGAGGCAAAATGTCTTCACGGATATATACCAAGTCCAGTTGCACTTGATTCAACTCCTTTGGATAACCATGACCTGGATGAATGAGAACATTCACAGACATATCCAGATGAACTGATTCAACTTTCTTTGATAAGGGCTAGTTGTTCTGCAGAGTGGATGAGCATTCAACTACCAATATTATCAGGACCAGTTCTGGTTTTACAATGCTTTAAAGTATTCATGGCAGTGTGGACATTAAAAGGAGTGGCCCGATGACTGGGTTTCAATAAGAGTTGTTTTTTTTTAAAACAGCTGTTTCATTGCTAAAGTCATGCATGTCAAATCTGGAGGAAAAACTGTTAAGCTCTTGTGCCAGAACTTGATCTGAAGTGAACCCTTCTAGTGTCTCTCTTCTTATTGTCAGTTCGCCCAACCATAGTTGACCATGGTTGAGGAAAAAAAAACATATAATGGCCTCTTTTTGTTAAAAAGTGGTTTACTGAACAAACTAGGATTTGGTCTGTCAATACTGCTACAACTGGCTGCAACCTACTAATAAAAGAGTAAAATTTACTTAAAAGTAAATCAAAATAAATGTTCTCTCAAATAAATAATATAATATAAAAAATAAATATACATTAAGGTGCAGCATTTAGAAAATTAACTGTGCTTGAACTTCAATATACTTGTATTTGCGTTACCAGCTTTCAGCTTCACATTAGGACTGTGCAACATAAATATTCCCTCAAAAAAACAAGCACGGGTCCGCGGTGGTGTAGCGGTCTAAGCATCAGCTTTGTGTCGATGCAGTTGCCCACTGGGGACCGGGGTTCGCGCCTCGGTCTCGTCAGATCCGACTATGGCCGGACTCGATGAAGCAGCAATAATTGGCAACGCTGTCTTCGGGAGGGGGGCGGAGTCGGCTTGTGTTCGTCACATGAACGCGTCTCTGTCTGTGTGTGTGGGAAAAAGCAGTGGTTCTGCCTGGATTCGGCTTGTCACGGAGGTGGCGAGGCGTCTCCTTCAAGACTGCCGGCCGGAGAGATGCAGTTGGCGAAAGCATACAGTATGAGGGTGGGTGTTTGAACTAAAATAGGGAGCGATTGGCCACTAAATTGGGAGAAAAAGGGAAAAATCAGAAATAAATTTAAAATAAATAAATAAACAAGCACGAAACCAACCTCACCCACGGCGCACCTGATGGAGATAGTGACTGAAGTTTCTGCACAGACTGAAAAAGTAGCTCAGAGGCGCTATTCTCGTTAGCCTTTTGGTAGGTGCGACCCTCTAAAAAAAAGAAGAATGTTGATCCAGAGACATGTGCAGCACTTGGTTCTCTCCTATTTAACTTTATATGGGAAAACAAAACTGAGTATGTTAAAAGAAAAACATGTATTAGAGCTACTCTGAGTGGCCTTTAATGCATTAGACTTTCAAACAATCGATCAGATTTTCAAGGTCATTTGGATTAAGCAATGTTTACCTAAAAATAATTGTCATTGGTTTTATATTCCCAATTGATGTGTGGTGGCCTAAGATTTCTGTTATCTTGTAATTACAAGTTTTAATGGAAAAATACAAGCTTATACAGGTTCTGCTGTAACCTTTATACTGAGACAAACAGAGCTACTTGTTTCTAGTTAGACGTCACATACTCTAGTTAGATGTCACGTAGTGGTTCCTTTAAGAAACACAGGAAGTTAGCCTCCCACATGACTTTAGTCAGGAAATGATGATGCATTCCAAAAGGTTGATGCTAGATCCAACGGGTGCAGGCACGGAAGTAGCTGTGATTGGCTGTTGCATCTGCCAATAGACAGCATGGAACCTCGAAGCGCACTGACTAGAAACAAACTGTGCGCACTGAAACATTTAGCTAGCTAGCTTACAACTGACCTTAACATAGCCAGATCGTACTGTAATGATAGCTAATGTTAACGCTAGCTAACAATGGAAATTCAGAAAGAGTTTAAACCCTAACCAACAACCAATCATGTCTATTTCCGTGCCTACACCCCGTTGGATCTATCGTCAACCATTGCAAAAGTACGGCTATTTTTTTTAGGTTAACTTTTTCCATCAGCAAACGTCTGCACACGTCTTATGCCATTCCTAGCATCGTGGTATTTAATTCGATCTTTTATCATTATCTACAATTGTAATGCATTATTTGGTATAAAATAAATGTTTTGTGTATTTTGATGTAAAAAGGCTACCAAGCTATTTTCGGTCGAGTCCATGTACAACAAATGCTTTGTTTATAGTCACAAGGAGTTATAGTAAAACACATTGATTGACACTGTATTAAAATAAGACTGTTACAGGTCGTTTGATTGATAATTTATTAAATATGCAACGTAAACATGTAAGTGTTGAAAGGGGTAATTTAACTCATAATAGAAGTGTGTTTGCAATGTATTTAGGGGGTATTTACAGTAAGCATAGTTTTGTTTTGTTTTGTTTTTATCTGCTGTTCTCAGTTTCACCCTTTTGCAAATTAATAAACCTGCGGAAAACGGATTCTGTCTCCAGAGTTGAGATGAACGGAAGGTGTTTAACTTACTGCCAAATTGTCAGTATACAACAAGGGTGGCATAGAGACAATGGCTGCTTTCTCCGTGTTTATGGCAGAGGAGGGAGTAGCTTGCACCTGCAGATGGGGCGCTGCTCCCTTTGTCTGGTGTCAGCAGAAAACCACATTCCATCCTGAAATGCAAGCTGTTTGTCTGACCCTATAAAAAATCATGTATCTAATGCTCTGGGCTCTTTCTTGCCTTGGCGAGACTGAGACCACGTACATGCAATTTTCTGTGAATTAAACTTACTCAGAGAGACAAGACTGACTATTTTCTTTTTATCACAAAGTTTGCCACCACAAAGTGTAATAAATTGCCTCTCAAGCTCGCCAATTTTCCCAAACAAGCTCTTGAAGCTGGGATGACTGCTTTCAAGCACAGTTGTTCTCCACATTCATGCATAATATGGAACAATTACCATGTATTGTCTAGAAATAAGTCCAGATATATAAAAGAGTGGATGGCTAAGGGTGTAGTCTTTGTATTAGATGTACTCACTGAGAGAGGCAACCTCTACAGATATGGAGAGTTTGTTCAGATGAAGAATATGAACATTTCTTGAAAAGGATATAACGACGTTATAAAAAGTATATCAAAAAAGTTACTGTTTCTCATCAAAAGTGCATTATTATATGACCCTTCGAATGAAGAAATTCCCAAACTCTTAATTGGTGGGAAAGACCTGTCAGATCATAACGTAATAATCGCCACATCAGAAAAATACTGACCTCAGATCAGTTATTTTCCCAAATCGACTCCTTTATGGAAACTTAATTTTTCCAGAAATCTTAGCAGAGAAAGTTTGGTCAGACCCTAATAAATTCCTCATTCCAAATAAAATAAAAAGTTCACACGAAGACATTACATAGATACTACCCTTGCAATAAATTATTGCATAGAAGATATTTCTCCAGTATGCTGTTTCTGCAAAACAGAAACTGAATCTATTTCCCACTTGTTTTATGAATGGACTTCCTCTCAAGAGTTCTCGGTTGAAGTTGCTCTGTTGATTTTTGTAAGTTTTAACAGATTGACACCATTTTAGAAGACATTAAGTCTTGTTTCTGGACTGTAATACAGACGCACAGTCCACTAACAATGCTCTCAAGCTTATCTGTCTTGTCGGCAAATATCACATACATAATATCACATACATAATGCTAAAGTGCTTCAGAACACACCTAATATCCGGCTGTTTTGTGTTGAACTACAACCTCTCCTTGACTCGG
The DNA here is from genome assembly GCF_029633865.1 of Lampris incognitus. Lineage (NCBI taxonomy): Eukaryota > Metazoa > Chordata > Actinopteri > Lampriformes > Lampridae > Lampris > Lampris incognitus. Next base: position 44,160,697 of record NC_079223.1, on the reverse strand, counting down.
TTTCTAAGGTAACGACGAACGAAAAAAAAGCTATTAAGACGTCTCAAGTAATAGGGAAAACACTTGGTAATAAAAATATATAAATTGCATAGTAGCTTCATCTCCCTGGTTAATCTAGTGTTGTCAGTGTTGGTTTGTGTTTTCCTTTTTCTTAATATATAATATATATTAATATATAATATTAATATATAATATCTGTTTTCTGTTGAACTGCAACATCTCTTTGACTCTGATAACAGTGAACAAAAAAGCTATTAAGTCCTCTCTCAAATAATACCGAAAAATACTTGGTGATAAAAATATATACATTAAGTAATACATAGTTCAGCTTGCATCTCCCTCGTACATTCTGATGTTGTCAGTACTGCTTTTTGTTTGACGTTTTTTGTTGTAATATATTGGATGTTGATGTCTTATGCATGAGTACAAGATGTTAAAGTTGACCAGTTCTCAACGTGTTAACTTCTCTGTATAACGTTTTGTAATTCTTGTAACGTGTTAAATAGAAGAAGCAGAAGAAGAAGCAGAAGAAGCAGAAGAAGAAGCAGAAACAGTCACAGAGATCTGTGTTAATTCCTGTAACTAATAAACAATTAAAACAATTTGAAAGAAGGTATGCAAGAATGTTTTGATAATGTATGGCACACACGGAAACTTGATTTTACCAACCTATTCTGTGTAACGTAATACTGGGCTTCAAGACCATGTCCAGCAGTCTCCTCTGACGAGCTCTCTCCTCCTCCTGCTCCACCATCGTCCTCTCGAAAGCTCCTAATATCTCCTCGGCTGCTGCCGTTAGTCGCTCGATGACGAACGATCTGAAAAGGTTTATTCCAGACATCGCAAACTCAACGGGAAAATAAAACCATTTGAACTCCAGCGGCACGGACTACTTCTTCTTCTGCTGCTTCTTCTTCTTCGTCTGCTTTTGCTTCCTCTTGGCGTTTATTGGCGGTTGGCAAACAACGAATCGGTGCATTACCGCCACCAGCTGGTATGGAGTGTGGATCACAATGTCTTATTTACTCTACCCCCCCCCCAAAAAAACCCCTCAAATCTTCTTAATCGAATTACTTACTCGAAGAAACTGAAACAAGATTTTATAACACTATTCTGTAGAATATCTACTAAATCAAATTGTGCTTGTATTTTCCTGAGATTTTGAGTCAGACACCTTCTTTCTGCCTCATATTTGACAATGGATCATAACATGCTCTTGTAGAGCCGAAGGAACGGAGAAGACCGTAGGTTCACACTTTAGCCGTGTAGGCAACTTTCTTTAATCCACGGTAAATCAGAGAGACAACAAAACCACAGCTCGACTGAGCGGAGGCGGCAAGAATAATCAGAAAACTGGCTGGACAACCATAACTTAACCCTGCGTTAACTTGCCAGGGCAACCCTGACTTAACCCTTAGTTCCTGGGGTGAAATCTAGCCCCAATACGTGTCCACCACACGAGCCCCCCCCCAGAATTCGCCCTAGTAATCGAAGTCAGGCAGGCGCGGGGGGACGACAGGCCGTCCGCGGCGGCTCCGGGTAACAGGGGCCGGAGTGTCTCTGGGAGGCATTGACGCGGGCCTGTGGAGGTCGGCCTGAGGAGCTGCTGTGGTTTTGTTGTCTCTCTGATTTACCGTGGATTAAAGAAAGTTGCCTACACGGCTAAAGTGTGAACCTACGGTCTTCTCCGTTCCTTCGGCTCTACACTGGTGACCCCGACGTCGGTTTTCAGATAAGTTTTCTGAAACCACACACATTATGGCTACGAACGCCGTTGCGATTAAACTGCCGGAGTTTGGGGAGTCTTCCGCGGCTACATGGTTCGCGCAGGCTGAGGCACAGTTGGCGCTCAGAGACATAACAGCAGACGAGACCAGGTGCTACTACGTAGTGGCAGCGCTGGGGGGCGCTACGGCTTCCAGGATAAGCGGTTTCATAACCAACCCACCGGCCGATGGTCAATACGCCGCACTTAAACATCTCCTCCTTGAAACTTTTGAACTGTCAACAACGGAGAGAGCACGTCGCCTCTTCGCAATTCAGGGCTTGGGAGATGGCAAACCATCGGAGCTAATGAGCAGGATGTTAAACCTACTGGGTCAAGAAAAGCCATATTTCCTGTTTATGGAGCTGTTTCTGCGCAACATGCCGCCCCACGTCCAGACTGCGCTCGCTAACTCCACCATCACTGATCCCCGTGAGCTGGCAAAGGAGGCTGACCGATTCTTCGTCGCTACGCAACGTGCCTCCCATGCCGGGGTGCTGGCTCCTACCTTCACTGGCCCGACGGTGGCGCCACAGCGTCAGACCGCTACAAGCCCTCTGGACTCTGTATGTACCACGCTCGATTTGGTGCGAAAGCTAAACGGTGCCGTTCCCCCTGCAACTACAGGCCGACGGGAAACGAGAGGGCCAACACTCCGTAGTGGCCATGAGTGTTGGCGATACGAGCAGGCAACTCTTCATCCTTGACACCATCTCCGCTCGGCGATTTCTCTGTGACACGGGCGCACAGAGAAGCGTGCTCCCTGCTACTGACGTCGACATCATGGGCGGGGAGCGGGGCCCCCAGTTGGCGACGGCTGACGGCAGCCCTATCCACACCTACGGCGTGCGGTCTGTAGAACTGTGTTTTGGTGGACAACGTTTCACGTGGGAGTTCGTCATGGCCAATGTAACGCTTCCCCTCCTCGGAGCTGATTTTTTGTGCGCTTACGGTTTGCTAGTGGACATTCAGAACAGCCGTCTGGTCGACGCCTTAACCTTCTCCTCCTTCGCATGTACGCGGGGGGAAGCGGCCTATGCAGGTCTAGCCATCTCTCTCTCAGAGGCAGACAAGTTAAACTGCCTCCTCGCTGAGTTCCCTGACCTCACCCAGCCTACCTTCTCTGCACCCACCGCTAAGCATGGGGTGGAGCATCACATTGCTATGAAGGGGCCCCCGGTCTACGCCAGAGCCAGGCGTCTCGACCCCGCCAAACTCGCCATTGCCAAGTCTGAGTTCGAGCACCTGGAACGCATGGGGATCATCCGCCGCTCTGACAGCCCGTGGGCATCCCCACTCCACATCGTCGCTAAGCCTGATGGAGGTTGGCGCCCATGCGGGGACTACCGCCGACTAAATGACGCCACCACGCCCGACCGCTATCCTGTCCCGGCATATCCAGGACTTTTCTGCAAACCTGTCTGGCAAACGCGTCTTCTCAAAACTCGACCTGGTCCGTGGTTATCATCAAGTTCCCGTGCACCCCTCGGACATCCCCAAGACAGCGGTGACTACCCCATTCGGCCTATTTGAATTCCTACGAATGCCATTTGGACTCAAAAACGCGGCCCAGTCCTTTCAGCGGCTGATGGATTCAGTGCTCCGTGGCCTTCCTTTCATCTTCGTCTATTTGGACGACATACTCATCGCCAGCGCCTCCGAGGAAGAACACCTGTCCCATCTTCACGCCCTCTTCACACGCCTCAGCCAGCATGGGCTGATCGTCAATCCGGCGAAGTGCCGGTTCGGGCTGACGGCCATTGATTTCCTCGGGCACCGCATCACTGGGGACGGGGCGGTCCCCCTGCCCTCAAAGGTGGAAGCGGTGGCGGCCTTTCCGCGCCCCCAAACAGCTCGTGCGCTCAGGGAGTTCATCAGGATGGTGACATTCTACCACCGCTTCATTCCCCGAGCCGCCTTTATCATCCGGCCACTGTACGAGGCGCTGAAAGGCATGTCCCCCAACCAGGCGGTCGTCTGGACAGCAGAGCGGGACCGTGCGTTCACCGAGACTAAAGCTGCGCTCTCCCTGGCTACCCTGCTTGCGCATCCTTCACCTACAGCGCCTATTTCCGTAACCACGGATGCATCGGACTATGCTGTTGGTGCAGTTCACGAGCAGTGGGTGGGGGGGGGGGGTATGGCGGCCTTTGGCCTTTTTCAGTCGCCAGCTTACACCCCGAGAGCGCACGTATAGTAATTTGACAGGGAACTCCTCGGTCTCTGGCTCGCCGTCCGGCATTTCCGGTTCCTGCTAGAGGGCCGCGAGTTTACTGCGTACGTGGACCACAAGCCCCTCACGTTTGCCATGTCCAAGACGGCCGAGCCATGGTCCGCTCGCCAGCAGCGACAACTCTCCTACATTTCGGAATTCACTACCGACATCCAGCACGTCGCTGGTAAGTCTAACCAGGTAGCTGACTGCCTCTCTAGGGCAGTGATTGGAGCGGTCCACCTAGGCCTGGACTATGCACAGATGGCCGCTGACCAGGCCACGGACCCGAGCATCCTCCGTCTCCGGACCTCCGACACGGGGCTCCGCCTGCAGGACGTTCCTTTCAGCAACACAGGTGCCACCCTCCTGTGAGACGTCTCCACAGGACAGCCCAGGCCCATCGTCCCGGACAGCTGGAGACGCCCCGTGTTTGAAGCTGTGCACGGCCTCTCTCATCCAGGCGGTAAGCCATCCGTGCGCCTGACCTCTGCTAAGTTTGTGTGGGAGGGACTTAAGAGAGACGTGAAAGCGTGGGCCGACTCGTGTGTTGCCTGTCAGCGGGCTAAGATACACCGCCGCATTAAGGCGCCCCTGGAACGCTTCGCAGTGCCGGAGAGACGATTTGACCATGTCCACGTCGACCTGGTTGGTCCCCTACCCCCCTCCCATGGGTTCACCTACCTCTTCACTGTGGTGGACATGACTACGCACTGGCCTGAAGCTGTTCCCCTGGCATCCACGACGTCTGCTGATGTGGCCCGGGCTTTTATTGGGTCGTGGGTCTCACGTTTCGGTACGCCTTCCGACCTTTCATCTGACCGCGGGCCACAGTTTACCTCAGAGCTATGGAATGCTGTGGGTGAGGCTCTGGGCGTCAAGCTTCACCGCACTACCGCCTACCACCCTCAGGCGAACGGCCTATGTGAGCGCTTCCACCGGTCCATGAAGGCTGCGCTTTGGGCTACTCTCAAGGACTGCAACTGGGTCAACAAGCTCCCATGGGTCATGCTGGGCCTGCGGACCGCCCCGAAGGAAGACCTACAAGCCTCCTCTGCGGAGCTGGTGTACGGCACGCCGCTGCGAGTCCCAGGCGATTTCATGCCCAACACAACGCGTCCCTGGTCAGCTGTGGACCAATGAGCCTCCTTGCTGGACGGGGTCAGAGCTTTCACACCCGTCCCTACCGCCCAACACAGCGCTCCGGTGTCCCAGGTGCCCCCAGGTCTGCAGTCAGCGGACTACGTGTTCGTTCGTCACGACGCACACCGCCCCCCTCTGCAACCCCCTTATGACGGCCCCTTCCGCGTCCTGGAACGGGGAACTAAGCACCTGGTGGTGGATTTTGGGGGCACGGCCGAGCATGTTTCAGTGGACCGAGTTAAACCCGCACACCTGGACTTGACGCAGCCGTTGGAGTTAGCCCAACCTCTTCGTCGCGGTCGTCCCCCGGCTCTCAGCTCCCCCCACAATCCCTTGTTGACTGCCTCCACCAAATAAAAATCTGGATGTCATCAAATCTACTCAAATTATATACCTATACGACTGAGCTCATGGTTGTGGCTTCCAAGGTGCTGCTCTGGAAGGTTGGAGCTCTCCTTGACATGGATGACTGCTCCATCTGCCCAACCCCAAAAGTCTGCAACCTTGGTGTCATTGTGGGCTCCACCCTCTCGTTCCAGTCACACATCAAATCTGTCACCAAATCTGCTTTCTTTGACCTCAAAAACATCTCCAGACTCTGGCCATTACTCTCATGCAAATGAGACCATCATCCAGGCCTTCATCACCTCCCGTCTGGATTATTGCAATGGGGACCTGTCTGGGGTACCTAGCAAAGTCTTGAAGAGGCTTCAGTTTGTGCAGAATTTAGCTGCCATGGTGCTCACCAAGCCCTGGCAAACACATCACTCCCACCCTTGTCCACCTTCACTGGCTCCCGGTCAAATCCTGCATTTCTTATAAAAGCCTCCTCCTCACCTATAAATCCCCCCATGCCCATAACCCCCAGTACCTATCAGACCTCCTCAACCCCTGTATTCCGTCTGTCCTGGAATCTGCGGTCTGCAGACACGGGCCTGCTTTCCATCCCCCACACCAGCCAATGGAGTTTTGGGATAGAGCCTTTAGTGTGGCAGCCCCCACCCTTTTGAACTCTATTCCAGTAGAGATCAACAACGCTGCTTCTTTGGACAATTTTAAAAGACTACTGAAAACCTATCTTTTTACTAAGGCCTATGGTCTGTAGTCTTTTGATCTTGGTTTTAATCTTTTTTTGTAATCCAGTCTAAAGCATCCTTGGGTTCCTTGAAAGGCGATATACAAAACTACAAACCCCAATTCCAATGAAGTTGGGACGTTGTGTAAAACGTAAATAAAAACAGAATACAATGATTTGCAAATCCTTTTCCACCTATACTCAATTGAATACACTATGAAGACAAGATATTTAACGTTCAAACTGATAAACTTTGTTTTCTTTGCAAATATTCACTCATTTTGAGTTTGATGCCTGCAACACGTTCCAAAGAAACTGGGACAGGGGCAACACAAAAGCTGGGACAGGGGCATGTTCACCAGTGTGTTACATCACCTTTCCTTTAACAACACTCAATAAGCGTTTGGGAACTGAGGATACTAATTGTTGAAGCTTTGCAGGTGGAATTCTTTCCCATTCTTGCTTGATGTACGACTTCAGTTGCTCAACAGTCCGGGGTCTCCGCTGTTTTATTTTGCGCTTCATAATGCGCCACACATTTTCAATGGGGGACAGGTCTGGACTGCAGGCAGGCCAGTCCAGTACCCACACTCTTTTACTACGAAGCCACGCTGTTGTAACACGTGCAGAATGTGGCTTGGCATTGTCTTGCTGAAATAAGTAGGGACGTTCCTGAAAAAGACGTCGCTTGGATGGCAGCATATGTTGCTCCAAAACCTGTATGGACCTTTCAGCATTAACGGTGCCTTCACAGATGTGCAAGCTACCTATGATGCCATGGGCACTAACACCCCCCCATACCATCACAGATGCTGGCTTTTGGACTTTGCGCTGATAACAATCTGGATGGTCCTCTTCCTCTTTAGCCCGGAGGACATGACGTCCATGATTTCCAATAACAATTTGAAATGTGGACTCGTCAGACCACAGCACACTTTCCCACTTTGTGTCAGTCCATCTCAGATGAGCTCGGGCCCAGAGAAGCCGGTGGCGTTTCTGGGTGTTGTTGATATATGGCTTTCGCTTTGCATGGTAGAGTTTTAACTTGCACTTGTAGATGTAGCGACGAACTGTGTTAACTGACGATGGTTTTCCCAAGTGTTCCTGAGCCCACGTGGTAATATCCTTTACACAATGATGTCGGTTTTTAATGCAGTGCCGCCTGAGGGGTCGAAGGTCACGGGCATTCAGTGTTGGTTTTCGGCCTTGCCGCTTACGTGCAGAGATGAATATTTGCAAAAAACAATCAAGTTTATCAGTTTGAACATTAAATATCTTGTCTTTGTAGTGTATTCGGTTGAATATAGGTGGAAGAGGATTTGCAAATCATGTATTCTGTTTTTACACAACATCCCAACTTCATTGGAATTGGGGTTTGTAAGTTGTTGTTGTTAATGTTATAAAGTTTTAATAAAAGTGTACATTATGTAGCCAGGTGGTAAATAAAATATGTTCCGCACAGGGTACGCTAACAAAGCAAGGGTTGTTTTAGTTCAGAAAACATGTTCAACATTTGTTGGCAACATCAAATAAATAAATATGTAAACAAATAGCAAGGTTAACAGGGACAGGCTAGGCCGGTTTAGGAAACCCTTGTAATATGGAAGATGACAACGTAGGTCCAATATGTTATAAGTAAGGGTCCATCCATCTATCCATTATCTGAACTGCTTATCCTGCTCTCAGGGTCGTGGGGATGCTGGAGCCTATCCCAGCAGTCATTGGGTGGCAGGTGGGGAGACACCCTGGACAGGCTGCCAGGTCATCACAGGGCAAGCGAGTACACATAATACTGAAGGAATTAACTGGCCTGGTTAAAGACCGGAGGTGATTGTGTTCAAGTTTTTAAACAAACCCTCTGACCGTTTGCCTTGTGTGGTAGCTGGATTTGCAAGATCACGTAAATCCATCTTGTCAGGCTTCAAGTTATGCACTCGTGGCTGAACCACAGTGGTTCGGACCAATCAGCATCCTATGAGGAACTAAGGGCGTGGTTTAGGTGGGGCGACAACCAGGTCCCAAACGTTACAGAAGGCGTCCAGTGAGGAGTGACGCATACATGAGATGTACTCGTAGGGAAAACACTCCATTATCAGATTGTGCCACGACCTTATTGTTGGAGCGACGTCCTTGATCCAAAAGAGCAAAATATTCTTCCTAGCGGCAAAAGTCAATAAAGTGAATAGCCTCTTGTGTTTGATATTTATAATCTAACCACCTGGAAGACCAAGAAGGAGGCACATAGGATGTAACTCTATTGGAACACCAAAAATAACACAGTTCATCCACAATACCAGACCAGTAGTTTCGTAGCTTCACACATGACCAGAAACAGTATTTTTTTTAACTTATCTACATTTTTTTTTCTTTCGTTTCCTTTTTCGTGTTTATATTTAACCTACTGTAATGTGGTTTAATTCTGTTCCGACAAGGGGCCTGCGGGACGGGGTAGGAGCAGAAAGAGGGGAGCAGGATGTGGATAAATGGGATTTGGGGATGTTAAAATGTTAAACAATATCATAGTCTTTCAACTGAAATTCTTCAGTTCGATTTGTTTTCCTTGGGGGAGAAGAAAAAAAGAAACAAGTGACTGTAATTGCGCCAGCTACAACTTCTGGCCACTAGATGGCACTGTCTGTAAAATTGTAAGGTTAGCGAGCGGGGTGCGTCTCAACCTTGTTTTTTCCCCCCGTGGAGTGAATGTGATGGGGTATCGTGGAAAACAATCGGTAAATACGGCGTGGATTATTAACATCCTTCTGAAACAAGTTTTTGTAAATAACAATATCAATGCACGGAGCTGTATTTTAACTCGATGGTTTGTCAACAAGTAGACTTTCACGCGGATTCTAACTAAATACACATTTGCAGATTCCTGCCCACGTTCACAAATCTCAGTACGCCTTCAGAGACGCTTTTCCACGTTTACAGATCTGATCAACACACACGGATTGAGATACCGTTACACAACCCCCCCCCCACACACACACACACACACATGTGCAGATGGTTCTGCTGCAATAACGGCCCCCACATGTCAGATTTGTCGGTCAAACGCACGGAGGAATTCATCGCTTCAGCTGACCTACACGTGCCATCACCCTGTCCGGACATCCGCCTGAAAACTGGTGAAATGTCCCTTTAACTGGTTTGGAAATGCCCGCAGTTCTGTCAGCTGCTTGCACAAGTAGGAATATTTTGCAATTGAAGACATTTTCAAAGTTTCACACTGTGCCTAAACACAGAAAAATCGACGCACGAGGGCATGACGTGGGCATCGAGGAGGACCACCAACCAGCTTCTCTGCAGGACTTGATGTGCAATATCTCATAATGACGCGCAAGGGCAGCTTTTAGAGCAAGCGTGGCTGTGCCCCTTTCAATTCACTACAGCAAGTTCACAGAAGTTAACCATTTTAATCAAATTATCAGTTATGGCACAAAACGCATCCATCGTCCGCAGGTGAGACTGCTGACAAGAACAAAAAGCAGGAGGGACCTCCTTTAAAACATGGTCACAGTTACAACTTAACTGCAACACACAATGAGTTTGTTTAAACACCTGCATCCAACACAGCTCACGAGAGCATAACACAAAGCAGCACAACGGACGGCAATAACTGAGAACATACACAAACGTTATCACTGAATCCACCTTGTTTTTAGTCCACAAACCCGGACTAAACATTCAACAAGTCTCAAATAGTGCAAATGAAAAAGCATCTAAATATCCAGGCGCTTACTTGCTAATAGGAGGAGACTTTAATGTAGCTGTTGACAGGTGGCCCCCGTGTCAAAGGTCAAATCAAATCAAAACTCCTCTTTAAAGCTGCTCATGGATAGACAGTTTTTGTTTTTTTTATGTTTATGTAAAGCGCTACATAAAACACAGATTGATTGATTGATTAAGGTAGGCTTAATCTTAAGGCAGCCCTAGGCACCCGGGTAGGATAGCGGTCTATTCCGTTGCCTACCAACACGGGGATCGGCGGTTCGAATCCCCATATTACCTCCGGCTTGGTAGGGCGTCCCTACAGACACAATTGGCTGTGTCGGCGGGTGGGAAGCCGGGTGTGGGTATGTGTCCTGGTCGCTGCACTAGCGCCTCCTCTGGTTGGTCGGGGTGCCTGTTCGGGGGGGAGGGGGAACTGGGGGAATAGCGTGATCCTCCCACGCACTACGTCCCCCTGGTGAAACTCCTCACTGTCGGGTGAAAAGTAGCGGCTGGCGATTCCACATGTATCGGTGGAGGCATGTGGTAGTCTGCAGCCCTCCCAGGATCGGCAGAGGGGGTGCAGCAGCGACCGGGGCGCCTCGGAAGAGTGGGGTAATTGGCCGGATACAACTGGGGAGAAAAAGGGGGAAAAATAAATAAAATTCAAAATAACAAAAGGCAGCCCTGATGATAAAGAACATTCCTTACACTGAAAGACAGGTAGCCTGGCCGAGGTAGGAGGCTCTCTTTTGTCACTCAGTCTCCACATCAGTCTGATCCAGTTCACTCCTGGTATTGCAGGGGTCACACCTTTGGTGTCTCTTTAGTTCCACTCCTGAAATGCTGGTTCCATTTCCTTCTCTTGCTCAAGCCAGGCAACCGCCTGAGCCGTTTCCTTGTCTACCTCAGCTTCCCTCTCTGCAGGCTCTTCTCTCAGTTTTACTTCCAGTTTACCCGACTCTTGTTCACCCTTCACCACCTCAACCTCCATTAAGTGTTGTACAGTGAGTAAAGCCTCCTCCAGCTCTTCCTCATCTACTATCTTCTCCTTCTCACCACCACCATCATCTTCCTTGGCAATGTCATTTACTTCTGTCCCTTCCCTCTCCTCCCCTTCTTCATCCCCCGTTACAACCTCTTGCCACTCTGCGGTAGCTTCATCATCATCATTATCACCACCTTCCTCCATCTCATCTCTCTGCCTGTCAGTCATCATATCGCCAGGTGGCGGCTGCCAGTAGTCGTACAGCTTACCCTGCAGAAACAAAACACAACAAGACAAATCAGGATTACTGAACCTCCGCTCTCTAAACAACATATGAGAATGAGGAGGGGGGGTTCAAACTGCCATACATGGAGGGGCCTGGTCCTCTGGAGGAGAACCTGCCACTTGGTGTGGATCCTGGCAACTAGATCCTTCACCTGGATAGAGGGGCAGAGAGGAAACTCAAGTTACACAAGAACCCAATTACCACACTGACTGCACAGAGGGAAAGTTTCCAAATCTACCTGATCAGCTCTACAGGCCAGCCATGGCTGACTATAACACTGCAAGAACCAATCAACTTTAATAATCATCACAATCATGCAAATTTATCTAGTTTGCAAATTCATAGTATATGCATTGTTTGGGCTTTTTTTTTTTTTAAACAAAAACAACACACAAAAAAAAAAAACACTGCTGCAGCAGACCCACATTCTTAGTGTACAGTGGATATAGAAAGTCTACACACCCTTGTTAAAATGGCAGGTTTTTGTGATGGGGAAAAAAAGAAACCAGGATAAATCATCTCAGAACTTTATTCACCTTTAATGTGAAAATGCCACCTATAAAGTCAAAGTGAAAACAATCAGAAAAATGTTAGGGGAAAAAAAAAAGAAAATACAAAACTTACAATAACCCGGTTGCATAATTGTGCTCACCCTTTTATAATTGGGGATGTGGCTGTGCTCAGAATCTCAGAATTAATTCATCACATTCAAAGTCATGTCAAATAGTAGTTAGGGGCGTCCGGGTGGTGTGGCAGCCTATTCCGTTGCCTACCAACACGGGGATTGCTAGTTCAAATCCCCATGTTACCTCCGTCTTGCTCAGGCGTCCCTACAGACACAATTGGCCGTGTCTACAGGTGGGAAGCCGGATGTGGGCATGTGTCCTGGTCGCTGCACTAGCGCCTCCTCTGGTCAGTTGGGGCGCCTGTTCGAGGGGGAGGGGGAACTGGGGGTAATAGCGTGGTCCTCCCACGCACTACATCTCCCAGGTGAAACTCCTCACTGGTGAACAGACGCGGCTGGCGACTCCACATGTATCGGAGGAGGCATGTGGTAGTCTGTAGCCCTCCCTGGATCAGCAGAGGGGGTGGAGCAGTGACCAGGACGGCTCAGAAGAGTGGGGTAATTGGCCAAGTACAACTGGGGAGAAAAAGGGAAAAATCCCTACCAAAAAAAAAAAATAGTAGTTAGTATACAGCTGCCACCAATTCAAGTCGCTCTAAGTAACCCCAGATAAAGTTCAGCTGCTCTTGTTGGGTTTTCCTGACTTCTTGGTTGCATCCCACCGCAAAAGCCCTGGTCCACAAAGAGCTTACAAAGCACGAACAGGACCTCATCGTTGAAAGGTGTCAACCAGAGAGGTACAAAAGCTTTTCCAAGGCATCAGATATACAAAGGAACACAGTGAAGACAATCATCAAGTGGAGAAAATACCGCACAACAGCTAGATTACCAAGAACAGGACCTCCCTCCAAAATCGATGAGAAGACAAGGAGAAAACTGGTCAGGGAGGCTGCCAAGAGGCCTACGGCAACATTAAAGGAGCTGCAGGAATTTCTGGTAAGTACTGGTTGTTCCCTACACGTGACAACAATCTCCCATATTCTTCATAAGTCTGAGCTATGGCGCAGGGTGGCAAATTTTGCAAAAAGATGCATCCAGTCTTCCAAAACCATGTGGAAAATGTTTTATGTCTGATGAGACCATGGTCCAACTTTTTAGCTGTGATTCCAAAAGGTATGTTTGATGCAAAAACCACACAGCACATCACCAAAGAATACCATATCCATGGTGAAGCATGATGGTGGCAGCATCAGGCTTTGGGGCTGCTTTTCTTCAGCCGGAACTGAGGCTTTAGTCAAGGTGGAGGGAATCATGAATAGCTCTAAATACCAGTCAATTTTTGGCACTAAACCTCCAGGCGTCTACTAGAAAGCTGAAGATGGAGAGGAATTTCACCTTTCAGCACAACAACGACCCAAAGCATACATCCGAATCAACAAAGGGATGGCGTCACCAAAAGAGGATCAATGTTTTGGAATGGCCCAGCCAGAGTCCAGACCTGAATCCAATTGAAAATCTGTGGGGTGACCTGAAGAGGGCTGGGCACAGGAGAGGCCCTCGCTATCTGACAGATCTACAATGTTTTTGCAAGGAAGAGTGGGAAAATATTGCCAAGTCAAGATGTGCCAAGTTGATAGACTCCTACCCAAAAAGACTGAGTGCTGTAATAAAATCAAAAGCTAAATCAACAAAGTATCACTTTAGGGGTGTGCACACTTGTGCAACCAGATTATTGTAGGTTTTATTTTTTCCTTAAAAGGTTTGTTTGTATTTCACTTGCATGTTATAGGACACAATTTCACATTAAAAGTGGAAAAACTTCCGACATGATTTATTTTGGTTTCATTTTTTTACACCACAAAAACCTCCCATCTTAACAAGGGTGTAGACTTTTTCTATCCACTGTATATGAATGTAATCTGTAGTAATTTGGTTATGATGAGTTAAGGCTTCTTTTAGAACCCCCGAAATTTTCTACTGCTATTTTTGAAACTGTAGACTAGTTGTACAGATTCACTAATAAGAACTGCCAGGTTAATTTCTAATATAATAATGTAATATAGTGTAACAGTTACAGTCCCACTTGGGGGGGAAAAAAACAACCGATAAACCTTCTACTAACCTTGGTGCGGTACAGATGCTTCTCGCTTTCTCTGATGTCACTTGTAATGTACCTTTCCAGTTGTGAACACAGTAACAGCAGTTGCTCCTGAGGGCGACAGAAGCGTGATGAGTGAAAATGAGGACACAATTTACATGGCACCAAGAATATCACAGTTCCCGGGGCAGCAGACAGTAGCCTCTGTTCACAAACTACAGCATACAAAATCCTTCGGTGCACTGTACCTTCTGATGAGGTGAATCGAAGTAAAAATTGGACACCTCATTTGCCAAGGTCAGAAGGCTGTAGCAGAGGTAGTAGCTCTGAAACACAGGGCAAACAGCAAACATTAAATCACAAGAAAGTTAGAGAGTCAAAACTAATAATTTCACAACACAGACTACCTCAAATATTATAAAAGACTCATCACCCCCACAACCCTCTCGAGAACATTATTTCATACAAAAATATAGATAAATGTCTAGATTGGACCATTTCATGTATCCCCTGTTCTGACCTGTTCATCTAAAACGACCATGTCCTCCTCCTCTTGTTCTTTATTGCTCTTTCTGGAGGAGCTCAGGACCCCTCTGAGGAGTGTGGAGGGTTGCATACGGGGCAGATATCTCCCAAGGTCAGACAGCTAAACCAGGATAGAGACCACCGCAGAGTGCAGGCCAGGAAAAGAGTCAGAGGTTACTTGTTCGGTATTACACACAAAGGGAGGTCATTTCTAAGTGACACGACAAAAGCTGACATTACTGCTGCTCCAGGGTAACTGCACAAACTGTCATCGCCAAAACTGTGAGAAACAGCCTAAATCATACTTTCTTGCAAATACATCACCTTGAAATCTTTGCAATTTGGCCTGTAAGTGCAACTTCCATCCAAGAGTTTAGATATCATGCATAAACCAAGGTGTCTCCGCAGTTCCCTGCACAAAAAAAGAGACAAATCAATGATAGTCAAAGAATCAAATTAATTCCATCTTGATTTAAGACTATCATTCATAATGAGCGGGTTAAAGGCAGATGAATGTTAGAGAAAAAAACTGGGTTGAGAGGGAAAAAAAGAAACATAGGTGGGCCTTACTTTCCACGTATGTTTACAGGCAGCAAGTGAACCAGCTGACACATGTTGTGATGGTCATCTGTCAGATCAGTGAGGGCCAGACAGATTTTGGGTAGCTAGAGGCAGACAGCCAGCAAAACGACATTGACAACATGCGCGGCAACAACACCACATTCCTATTGGATACAGCATTTTGAGTTTATGACAGCTAAAGCAACTTTAGAACCCCGCCCTCTGAATGGAATAAAACCCTGTAAGCTCATACAACATGTTCTAGCTCTCCTAACGTGCAACATTTTACTGAAGATTCAGAAGCTGAACTGACCATGTTCTCCCAGTCCCTGATGTTGTTGATGACGTGCCACTGTAAGACGTTTAAGTCCACGGAGGGCTGAAGAGCAAGTTCCACCTCCAAGCCCACCTTGCTCACCACAGTCAGCAGAAGAAGCAGCTCATAGTCACTGTAAGCCTGCGGACACAGGGATGTGCAGTAGGCCAGGTACTGCAGACAAATAGGCAGACGAAGAAAGGAGTGAATAACGTAGGGGATCGACAGACAATGGTGTGCACACAGGCACTCATTTTGTTTATCACTGTTAAAATATCCAACACATGCATAAAGCTGTTACCATTTGTCTCACCTTGAGGATGTTGGTACAGTTGTGTGTGGGGAAATGGCAAAGTTCAGCGTGTCTGGAGGGACTTTCGCTGCTGATGTGGATGTCTTCCCTTGACAAAAACGAACACGCACAGAATCAACTGGGAGAAATCCAAACTCCTAAGAAAACACTACAATATCGGTTCACATCTTAAGCTTTCATATCAACAAAAAAGAAAAGGGGGGGGGGTGAGTAATGAGAAAGCCCAGAAAATAAGGACACCGCTTACAGCAGGTCTCCCTCAGTGAACGGAGGCTGAAGGTTTTCAAGAGGGAACAACGTGATGAAAGGAACTCCCATATTCATCAGGACCAGTACCACATCTGCCACAGTGGGGACCCACACTTCAAAACACTGACTTTGATTTTTCACTGAGGAAAACAACCACACAGGAAAATAATATGTACCACATCTCCACACTAATGTGATAAACAAAAACCTAAAAGAATTTGCCAAACAACACAGACCAGACACCAACCTATCTCGCATGCAGCTTTACAGGCAATGTCAAAGAGAGCTTCTAGCATTTGCTCTGAGATTAACCTTTCAGTGTGGACTGACATCATCTGAAGGGGCAAGAGACAAAGAATTACACATTATAGCTTTTGGTATTGGACAGACACAACCACCTGCAGATTTCCAGGTGCATACCTTGAAGAGGAAACGGGTGACCTGGGGTGGGCAAGGGGACGACAAGTTGTAGGCTTCCTGAAACAAGCCAATGTTGATGTTCAGCCTTAGCTGAGCAGGACTGGACCTAAAGCAGGGTGGGGGAACAAAAGTTAACCAAGAGCCATAAGTCATCATACCCATTTTTGCATTGCTGTGACTGTCTGATACACACAATTTGTAAACTGCTCACAAATTCCCTTCACAAAGAAAAAACAGCATGAAGAGTTGGAAGGACCAAACCCTGCTTTGTTTCCTCCCAATGGAAACCTTTCCAATGAAACGTGCTTTGAACGCCTCCATTTGCCATACTTTAACAAACGCACATACAGCCAGAAGCTAATGTGTTTCAACGGCTCACCAAAGAAGTGTTTTCTGTGCAGTCTCCAGTGGACTGACATTGCACTGTCGGAGCTGCAGCGTGTGCTGGTTAAAGAGTCGGCCAAAATTCTCCAGGTTGAAAACCACTTCACCCGGATGCACATCCCTGTTGGCACTGGACACCACCGAGTACCGCTGCAGGAACTCCCTGGGGAAACAAAAGTTATTAGGTCATAAAATGCAAAGACAATGGATGTATAAGAACCATATCCAAAAGATGAGGTGTAGTGTGAGTGTCTTTTTCTTTACTGCTGTCCTGTTGAGATGCTCTCCTCTGCCTCAGCTATTACCAAAAGACCCTCTTTACAGGCACTTAGCAGTTTCATTTCAACCTCTTTAGACCTGTGGCACCATCAGAAGATGCAGCAGAAGTTAGGTCCATTGTGTGCAGTTAAGAAGCACTTTCAAAAGGTACTTACAAAGTGAATGGCATCCCCTGAATAATGTACCTCTTACTGCTGTTCATCTCCTTCAGAATCTGATCCAGACTGTTCCTGTAGATGCCTACTTTTGTTGTATGGGACTCTGGCTGTTGGGGAACACACTGGACCACAGGATGTAATATTAGTAGAGATAAAAAGACTTGGCTGGCAATGTTTCCTTTCTGTTTCTCAGTGAGCCTGGCACAGCAACAGTACCATCACGGGGTTTGGGGCTTGAGTCCCCAATCATGCTAAAATGTACAGTCTCATAATATTTAAGATGCAATCACATAAGACATGCCATGGCGGATTTTGTTATGATTGCCTTCGGGTGACAAAGGACCCAAAACATTGCTCTATTTTGCAGGGTCACATGTTCAACAATCCCATTACAACTATTAAAGCCTCTGAAAACATATTTAAGCTTCTTAGTTCTTAAGCTATAGGGGTCCTGTGTGAACATACTATTGACTGCAAAAGGAAGAACAATTATTTTGGTTATACCAAATGACAGCTTTCTGCGTAATGTTTTTCTCTGCTCTCCTCTCACTGGTCTGAGTTTAGTGGGACTGTGTTGGAGGTTGCTGACGTAACTCCACATCCTCTATTGTACCAGTCAGTCAGGGAGATACTTACATCAGCTATGCCTTTACCACATTCCAGCAAGACAATTAGTTACCGATATTTGCATCTTTAATATGCCAAGACAGTTGTTATATCTGTCAGGTAAACATGCAAATGTTATAGAGCGTATGAACCATTACAAGCACAAAGTTATGTTTCTATATCCAATTTGAATGAGAGCCAACATGCAGCTTGGCGTTGGGTTCACCCATGGGGGCACAACTTACAGGTTTGGAGTGACTACTGGAGGCTCCTTCTTCTAGTGCGACTGGGGGCTTGGCTATGCGCCCCATCATTTCCTCCAAGGACAGGAGCTGCTCATCCTCACTGCTGCAAGAGTTCTGGGTTGTATCCAAATCTACATCAAAAGTCAGGTCTAAGCCTAGCTCCACATCCAGGGGGTCATCTGGGTCCACATGCTTTGCATCTCTCTCCCCCCCCTGACTCGCCGGGGGTGTCGAGGGAGAACAATGAGATAAGGTAGTGCCTTTGGAGGGAGCGGCTTCTGCCTCGAGAGCAAAGTCCTTCTGTGTTCCTAAATTTTGGGGGGTGAGAGAAAATGTGGGCCACTTGTCGGTTTGAACCATGTCCTCTTTGCTCTGTCCAACTGAGAACACAGCCTCGCTGTTCTTGAGTCCAATGTCTTTAGAAGGAAGGTAATTTTCTAATTCCAATCGCTCTAGTCGTACAATGGGTAAAAAGACTTTTGGGAGAGGTAATGAAGAGGAGGAGATTTTGGTATCAAGCACAGGTGAGGACAGACTTAGTCTGGAGTTCTGGGTTTTAGGAGTGCTGAGTGTACCTGTTGTGGACGAGGAAGGAGAACTGTTAACTTCCCTTTCAGTACCGGACTTTGTTTGATTGTGTATAGACGTCACCACATAAGACACAGGTTCAGGGGTGAAGAGATCATCATTGTCCCTCGATATTACCAAACGTCTCCGTGGGCAAGCTATTTTTTTTCGCGTTGGTCTGTGACCACTCAGAGGACCAGAGTTTCGTTTTATGGCCAGCATGGGAGTCCTGCTGCTACAGTCTGAGCTGCTGTTTTCTCCAACTTTCGGCCATCTATGTTTATCATCTGTAGGCAATGTTAACTCCTTCACTGCCACAGAGGGGCTCTGACTGAAGGCTGGCTTCACCCCCAATGATCGATGTCTGGCTGAAATGGACCTTGGTCTCAATGATAAGCATAATTTGTTGGATGTAGGTATGGGCAATGATATCACACTTGTCAACTGACCAGATGACAGTTCTGTATATCGATGGTGATCTGTAGGCTTTGGTGAAACTTCCAAGTTGGATGACTGCATCAACAAAGGTTTAGACACCAGTGATTTGCCAGAAGAAGAGTGTGATTTACATGGAGGGACAGAATTTTTCTTCTGGGAACAAAGTCTCTTGGCATCGTCACTTTTTGCAGAGTCTCTTCGCATTTTCAGTGATGTGCTATTGTCGGTCCCTGATGGAAAGAGAGGGAAGTACATTCAGAGGCACTCAAACATTCAAGTATTGTTGTGGGATGCTCAATACTTTATCAGATAATGAAAGAAGGTTGAATCAGTTAATCTGGACCCGTTTATTGACAGATACGTTTCATCACCCATCTAAGTGACCTCGTCAGTCGAAACCGACTGCAGGTATCCCCACCCTTTAAACAATACAGTTGCCTAACGGCCAAAACCAATGACCAGTTTCATATGCAAATATGGGTGTGACCATTAACTAGAGTGTCAATGGCCATGTGTACTATTCAGAGGATTTGGGAATGTTTGCAATCACAGCATTGTAACATGGCGACAGATGTACTCTTACAATTTACAATGTTGTGATAGAGATTGAGATAATCTCTCAAATAGTCAAATCTTTGGCCAAGAGCCGAATGCAGTATGCCATGAGCTCAAAGGCAGAGTTACTATTTTCTTTTTGTGACATCTGAGAAAATAAAGTGTATCAATGTAATTTTTAGCTAATGATTCCAAACACAAGGTCTAACTAACACAATTTAATATCGTTATCTGTGCAGTCGCAGATAACTTTTTTTTAATGTAAAAAGAACATTCAACGTTTTCAGTCAGACATAACTTGCTCTAACATTACAAGCAGAATGGCGACCAGGCATAAGAGTGATATTTGGAAGTATTTCGACAAAATAAACGAAATTAATGTGCAGTGAAAGCTATGTAAAGTTAAACTTGCATATCATAGAACAGCTAGTTCGATGAGCAACCATTTGGGCAGCAAGCACAAGGATAAAACAGCGGCGACAGATAACAGGCAATCTCACATCACCTCATTTGCTAGCAGTGTTAGCACCTGCCGTTGTGATGCCACCAGGGAAGGGAAGATTAGCCAGCTCATCACGAAAATTGTGACTGGAGATGTTCTCCCGTTAAGCTTTGTGGAAGGAAAAGGCTTCTGCAAGCTGATGGAGTTTGTTGAGCCGGAGTACAACCACAGTACAGCCGGAGTACAACAAGTATCAGACACAGTTCTGATAGCATCACGGCCTACCTCAAAGCAGCCACTGAGGAGTGGGGCAGGTTGGAGAAAGTTAGTATGTGTGTCAATGACAATGCCAGTAAATGTGATTCACACATTTAGCAGAGGAGAGAGCTTGGGAGCAATACAGCAGGGTAGGGAGTAAGGAGATGGTCTCAATGTTATAGACCAAGCTGTCAGTCTAATAATCTACACTATGAGAAATTCCCTGACTAAACATATTAATTAAACTAGTTGAAACCTAGCAGACTCTCTAAACACCTGCAACCTGCTGAATGATAAGTCCCCAGTGTCAAACTAAACGAGCCCAAAGAAGCTCTGATCTTGAACATATGAGATTGCAGTCGTTTGGTAAGTGATTTAAAACTTGTTTTGAGTTTTGATTCGGATTTAGGTCGTTATCAGGTTTTTTTGGGCTGAGTACTTGCTGGTTCCACTTTCAACTTCAATAGCTGGGTCAGTGGACGCGGGTTGCGCCCTCTATTGCTTCCTTTGTTGTGAAAATCAGACGGGGGCGGGATTTTCACTAACAGTTTGTAAGAGAAACCAAAAATTACTTTCACAGGTGCCATTTCTCTGTAGAAAAGTTCTTGAACATATTAAGTTTACTCACATAACCATGAGGGGCAGATTCTTCTTTAGGAACATAAGCTTTTCAACCGCCGTCAACCTGCTCCTTTTTTTTTTGTTGGGTTTTTCCCCCCTTTATCTGCCCAATTGTATCTGGCCAATCACCCAACTCTTCCGAGCCGTCCTGGTCGCTGCTCCACCCCCTCTGCCGATCTGGAGAGGGCTGCAGACTACTACGTCTCCACCGATACATGTGGAGTCGCCAGCGCCACCCGTTTCTTTTCACCTGACAGTGAGGAGTTTCACCAGGGGGATGTATAACGTGGAAGGATCACGCTATTCCCCCCCAGTTCCCCCTCCCCCCTGAACAGGCGCCCTGGCTGACCAGGGGAGGCGCTAGTGCAGCGACCAGGACACATACCCACATCTGGCATCCCACCCCCAGATACAGTCAATTGTGTCTGCAGGGACGCCCGACTAAGCCGGAGGTAACACGGGGATTCGAACTGCCGATCCCCGTGTTGGTAGGCAACGGAATAAACCACGACATTACCCGGATGCCTAGGGCCGCCTTAAGATTAAGCCTACCTTAATCAATCAATCTAATTTTATATAGCACTTTTCTACCATTTCTACTGCAAAACCAGTTTTCCTGTAACCTTGCTATTTGTTTACATATTTATTTGACGTTGCCTTTTTTCTGTTGTAGGAGGTGGTGAGGGTTGGGGATGGAGATAATGCCCACTATTTTTTTATATTTACTTACTCATTTTTTCATGTCGTGTATGAGCTGTTGTGTTCTGTGTTGTATACGAAAATGTAATTAGATATTCTATAAAAATAAAAATAAAAAGTTGTAACTGGCAGTTACAGACTTTTTTTTTTTTTGAGTGTCTGAATAAAGGGTGTGGCACGATGGCGCAGTGGTTAGAGCGGTCGCCTCACAACAAGACGGTCCTGGGTTCGAGCCCCGGGGTAGCCCAACGTTGGGGATCCTCCCAGGTCGTCCTCTGTGTGGAGTTTGCATGTTCTCCCCGTGTCTGCGTGGGTTTCCTCCGGGTGCTACGGTTTCCTCCCACAGTCCAAAGACATGCAGGTCAGGTGAATCGGCCGTACTAAATTGTCCCTAGGTGTGAATATGTGTGTGTGTGTGTGTGTGTGTGGGGGGGGGGCTGGGGCTGTGATGGACTGTTGGCCTGTACAGGGTTTCTCCCCACCTGTCGCCCAATGACTGCTGGGATAGGCTCCAGCTTCCCGCAACCCTGATTGGGATAAGTGGCTTGGATAACGGATGGATGGATGAATAAAGGGTGGCAGTCTTTCATAACCAACTGTTGTTGTGGACTATATACTGGGGAAGTATTTGTTTGTTCTCCATTTGAGTGAGATGGTTTTAGGTGGGTAATTGGCTATCATAAGCAAAGTGCTTCCATGTATTTTATTAGTAGTAGTAGTAGTAGTAGTACATGCAGGTGGCTGGCGTGACAGAGGAAGATGCAGAGGACAAGAAGAGATGGAAACAGATGATCTGCTGTGGCGACCCCTAACAGAAGCAGCTCAAAGTCGTAATAGTAGTAGTACAAGAGTGAAACAAGATATCAGATTGATATCGGTATCGGCAGGTAGCCAAAGCTGCAGTATTGGAAGTGAAAAAGTGGTATTGGGACATCTCTATTCTTAAAGTTAATTTTAATTTTTCTTGCGAGTACTCAAGTACTCTATAATGCGAGTACTTGAATATGGAAATTATTCAAAATACCCATCCCTAGTTCCTAGATAACAAAAATTACAAACTACCAAGATGAAGGAGACCAAAGGTCAGGGCTTTGGTATTCTCATTACACTCCTATAACCACAGAGTGATTGTAAAAGAAGAAAAAGACTGCTAACAGCAATGAATTAGCACCAAAACAAACAGGAGGGGTTTGCTGAGCAACTGAGTTGTTAGCAGAAAGGGTTTTGGGACAAGGTTTAGATTCAGAATCTGTGAAGCAGTAAGCTTAAAAAACAAATTCAGTGTTGGTGAATCACTCAAGTATAGGACTTTTTTTATACCAGGTATTGTATCGGTGGCAGCTGGTGCTAAAAATTTTGGGGGGCACAATTTACCTTGGCGCAGCACACCTGACAGCTGCTTTAACGTCCACACAGTCACAGAGTTATTGAGAAGGACAATGTAGCCTATAGATTTTATCAGGATCTGTAGACAGTGGATGATTGACAGTCGAGAAGAGGCACTGTGGTGGGTGTGAACATGATTGACAGCCATGAGAATCGTCCAATCACATTAGATCGATCATTCATTCATTCATTCATTCATTCATCATCAGCCGCTTCTCCAGGGCCGGGTCGCGGTGGTAGCAAGTTAAGAAGGGCACTGCAGACGTCCCTCTCCCCAGCAACGCCCTCGAGCTCCTCCTGGTGGATCCCAAGGCGTTCCCAGGCCAGATTGGACATGTAGTCCCTCCAGCAAGTTCTGGGTCTACCCCGGGGTCTTCTCCCAGTTGGCTGTGCCAGGTAAACCTCCAAAGGAAGGCGCCCAGGAGGCATCCTAATCAGATGCCCGAACCACCTCAACTGGCTCCTTTCGATGCGAAGGAGCAGCGGCTCTACTCTGAGCTCCCTCCAGATGTCCGAGCTCCTCACCCTATCTCTAAGGCTGAGCCCAGACATCCTACGGAGGAAACTAATTCCAGCCGCTTGTATCCGTGATCTCACCCTTTTGGTCACTACCCAAAGCTCATGACCATAGGTGAGGGTTGGAACGAAGATTGACTGGTAAATTGAGAGCTTTGCCTTCCAGCTCAGCTCCTTCTTCACCACAACGGTCCGGTACGAGGTTCGCATTACTGCTGATGCTGCACCAATCCGCCTGTCAATCTCCCGCTTCATCCTCCCCTCACAAAAAACATTAAAACAATACCAATTCGCTGCCAATAAAAGTGAGAGTGTCTGAGGCGCACTGCACCCCATGGAAAATCTGAAGAAACCAATTAGACAGCAGCTTCAGGTCACCTGCTCGCCAAAAGTTTGAGGGCTTATATAAGGTATAATTTGGCCAGTGCCCCTTTAGCCAGGAAATATATGTATTCAGACAGAAATCAGCCAACTACCATTTGGAACCGATATTTAATGGCTGCTGACAGATGCTCACAGAATGAAAAACACTTTTATTTCATAATTATTTGCATTATACAACTAAACTATATTTAACATGTTTAAGTAGATTTTCATCTCTTGATATTTGAAGGGGGCAGCACCCCAGCGCCCTGTACTGGCCAGCCGCCACTGGCCTATAGATTTTATCAGGGTTCGTACCCCTGATAAAATCTATAGGCTACATTGTCCTTCTTAATAACTCTGTGACTGTGTGGACATTAAAGCAACTGTCAGGTGTGCTGAGCCAAGGTAAATTGCACCCCCCCAAAAAATTGTTAGCACCAGTTGCCACTGTATTGTATATATCAATAAAATGTTCCTTAACTGATTCTTGCATTCATATTTTTCAGTGGCATCAGAACAACAAAATGAACTTTTATAGATTTAGCCTAGGTGTTATCATCAAACATGGAAGAGTAACCTACCATGCTTCCATCGTTTAAGTTTAACACATTATAATATAAAATCTTCCACAATATTACCTGGAATAGACTTTTTAATTGAAGAAGTTCCTTTGCACTGAAGAGCACAGTCCTGACAAAACAGAAAAAGGGACTCAATGAGAAGACAGGTCTTTTTCTACTACTGTATGATAGCAAATCCCTGTATCCTTTCACTAGCTGTACAGAACTACCTATGGGTTACATAAAAAAAATAAACAGTACAACTGGGTGTGAGCAAGTTTCACCAAGTTAAATGAGTGACTTTTTAAGACCTTTTATAAGACAAAATGTTTGAAAAACAAAAGACGTAAATTTAACATAATGAAGTCACTTTCTCAGGGGTACATACAGCAGATCAAGAAACAATATTTTACAGACTTATAAAACACGATTTACAATTTAAGGCTTAAAATTAATATTTCAGGAACTGTGAAAATCATGGCTAATTATCATTACACCTGATATTATGAGACAATCCTTGCACCACACTCTTCGGCAAGCACTGCAGTATCTTGAAACTATCCTGCTTTACCTCCACTGTACCCCTGCACAGTGCACACTCAACTGATCTGTACCACTGTTAATTAGCTTAACTGATCTGTACCACTGTTAACGATGGCTTCATGATTAACATTTCTCAAATATTCATTTAACATCACAAGGAGATCCTTCTCCCCATGCCCATTGCCTAATGAGTCCCTCCACAGCCACAATGAGCCGGAAGGAAATTTGCACTCTGACATCTATATATTTTTATCTTATATATGTAAAGCGAGAGTTTATGCTTGTTTAAAACTCCAGAAACATTCATTGTAGAAGAAAAAGAAAGGTATCTTTACAATCAGCACTTTCCAAGGATTGCACAGTTTGAAAAAATATTTCAAAAACCAAGTAAAAAAATCAGATTTATTTGCGAAATTGGGTTTATTTTGTGGCAAGCGCTAGCTCCTTCTTTCCGGTCATCTAAGCCTCTCTATTCTTCTCTCGCGATTACCCAGGGGTACTATAACTCACGATCCACAGCGACACCTACAGGTCGATGATGTATATATATCTTTGTTATTTATATTATCTTTCTATATATAGAAAGCAAGAGTGTATGTTTGTATGTTCGCTTAAAACTCCAGAAATACTCATTGTAGAACAAAAACAAAGGTATTTATATATATATAAAGCAACCCAGCCACTGAGGATGCACAAGCCAGTGTATTTTTAGTGCCGGTCCCAAGTCCGGACAAATGGGGAGGGTTGCGTCAGGAAGGGCATCAGGCGTAAAATCTTTGCCAAATCAAATATGCGGATCATAAATAAGATTTCCATACAGGATCGGTCGAGGCCCGGGTTACCAACGACCGCCACCGGTAATGTTAACCAGCAGGGTGCCGGTGGAAACTATGCTACTGTTGGGCGAAGGAGAAAGAGAGGGGGAAGGCATGTCCAGAGGCAGCTAGAGAGGAGGAAGGGTAGGCGTGTGGAGGTAAGAGTTGGAACATTGAATGTTGGCACTATGACTGGTAAAGGGAGAGAGCTGGCTGACATGATGGAAACAAGAAAGGTAGGCATACTGTGTGTGCAAGAGACCAGGTGGAAGGGGAGTAAGGCCAGGAGTATGGGAGGTGGGTTCAAACTCTTCTACCACGGTGCGAATGGGAGGAGAAATAGGGTAGGGGTAATTCTGAAGGAAGAGTATGTCAAGAGTGTGCTGGAGGTATAGAGAGTGTCAGAAAGAGTGATGAGTATGAAGCTGGAAATTGAAGGTCTATTGCTGAATGTTATCAGCGCATATGCCCCACAAGTTGGGTGTGAGATGGACAAAAAAGAAGAATTCTGGAGTGAGTTGGACAACGTGGTGGAGAGGGTACCCAAGGAGGAGAGAGTGGTGATTGGAGCGGACTTCAATGGACATGTTGGTGAAGGGAACAGAGGTGATGAGGAGGTGATGGGAAGTATGGAGTCAAGGAGAGAAATATGAAAGGTGGATTTGGATGGAAATGGCTGTGGTGAATACATATTTCAAGAAGAGGGAGGAACACAGGGTGACGTACAAGAGTGGAGGAAAGTGCACACAGGTGGACTATATCTTATGTAGAAGGCGCAATCTAAAAGGGATTGGAGACCGCAAGGTGGTGACAGGGGAGAACGTAGCTAGGCAGCATCGGATGGTGGTCTGTAGGACGTTTTGGAGACCAAGAAGAGGAAGCGAGTGAAGACACAGCCGAAGATCAAATGGTGGAAGTTGAAGAAGGAAGACTGTTGTGTGGAGTTCAGGCAGGAGTTAAGACAGGCACTGGGTGGTAGTGAAGAGTTGCCAGATGGCTGGGCAACGACTGCAGAAGTAGTGAAGGAGACAGCTAGGAAGGTACTTGGTGTGTCATCAGGACAGAGGAAGGAAGACAAGGAGACTTGGTGGTGGAATGAGGAAGTACAGCAAAATATACAGAGGAAAAGGTTGGCAAAGAAGAAGTGGGATAGTCAGAGAGATGAAGAAAGTAGACAGGGGTACAAGGAGATGCAGCGTAAAGCAAAGAGAGAGGTGGCAAAGGCAAAGGAAAAGGCATATGGTGAGTTGTATGACAGGTTAGACATTAAGGAAGGAGAAAAGGACTTGTACCGATTGGCTAGACAGAGGGACCAAGCTGCAAAGGATGTGCAGCAAGTTAGGGCGATCAAGGATAGAGATGGAAATGTGCTGACAAGTGAGGAGAGTGTGCTAAGAAGGTGGAAGGAATACTTTGAGGGGCTGATGAATGAAGAAAATGAGAGAGAGAAGGTTGGATGATGTAGGGATAGCGAATCAGGAAGTTCCGTGGATTAACAAGGGGGAAGTGAGGGCAGCTATGAAGAGGATGAAGAGTGGAAAGGCAGTTGGTCCTGATGACATACCTGTGGAGGCATGGAGATGTTTAGGAGAGAAGGCAGTGGAGTTTTTAACTAGATTGTTTAACACAATCTTGGAAAGTGAGAGGATGCCTGAGGAGTGGAGAAGAAGCATACTGGTACCGATTTACAAGAACAAGGGCGATGTGCAGGACTGTAGCAACTACAGAGGTATAAAGTTGATCAGCCACAGCATGAAGATTTGGGAAAGAGTAATAGAAGCTAGGTTAAGAGGAAAGGTGATGATCAGCGATCAACAGTATGGTTTCATGCCACGAAAGAGTAGCACAGATGCGATGTTTGCTTTGAGAATGTTGATTGAGAAGTATAGAGGGGGCCAGAAAGAGTTGCATTGTGTCTTTGTAGATTTAGAGAACGCATATGACAGGGTGCTGAGAGAGGAGGTGTGGTACTGTATGAGGAAGTCAGGAGTTGCAGAGAAGTATGTAGGAGTGGTGCAGGATATGTATGAGGGAAGTGTGACAATGGTGAGGTGTGTGGTTGTAATTACAGATGGGTTCAAGGTGGAGGTGGGATTACATCAAGGATCGGCTCTGAGCCCTCTCTTGTTTGCAATGGTGATGGACAGGTTGACGGACAAGATCAGGCAGGAGTCTCCATGGACGATGATGTTCACGGATGACATTGTGATCTGTAGCGAGAGTAGGGTGCAGGTTGAGGAGAGCCCTGAGAGGTGGAGGTATGCACTGGAGAGAAGAGGAATGAAAGTCAGTAGGAGCAAGATGGAATACCTATGCGTGAATGAGAGGGAGGACAGTGGAATGGTCAGGATGCAAGGAGTAGAGGTGACAAAGGCATTTGAGTTTAAATACTTGGGGTCAACTGTCCAAAGTAAAGGGGAGTGCAGAAGAGAGGTGAAGAAGAGAGTGCAGGCAGGGTGGAGTGGGTGGAGAAGAGTGTCAGGAGTGATTTGCGACAGAAGGGTACCAGGAAGAGTTAAAGGGAAGGTTTACAAGATGGTTGTGAGACCAGCTGTGTTATATGGTTTGGAGACCTTGGCACTGAATAAAAGACAGGAGGCGGAGCTGGAGGTGGCAGAGCTGAAGATGCTAATATTTTCACTGGGAGTAACGAAGAAGGACAGGATTAGGAACGATTATATTAGAGGGACTGCTCAGGTTGGACGGTTTAGAGACAAAGCAAGAGAGGCAAGATTGAGATGGCTTGGACATGTGTGGAGGAGAGATGCTGGGTATATTGAGAGAAGGATACTGAATATGGAGCTGCCAGGGCAGAGGAAAAGAGGAAGGCCAAAGAGGAGGTTTATGGATGTGGTGAGGGAAGACATGCAGGTGGCTGGTGTGACAGAGGAAGACGCAGAAGACAGGAAGAAATAGTAACGGATGATCCGCTGCGGTGACCCCTAACGGGAGCAGCCAAAAGTAGTAGTAGTAGATTATATATATATATATATATATATATATATATATATTAGTATAAAGCAAGAGTGTATGTGTGTTGTTTTGGTGAGAACATTTTCCCCAGGCAACGCCGGGTGCCTCTGCTAGTGTTTCATATTTGTAGTGTGATGCGCTTCCTCCTTCTTGTGTTTTTCTCCCTCTTTTTTTTTTTTGGCACTTTCCACCTTTATTTGATCGCAATTGTTGAGAGAGACAGGAAAAGCAGGGGCAAGAGAGGGGATGACATAGAGCAAAGGGCCCGGGCCGGATTCGAACGCAGGCCGCTGCAGTAAGGCTTCAGCCTTATGTGGTACACACTCTACCAGGTGAGCCACCGATGTGCCCCGTTTTTCTCCCATCTATCTCTCTTTCCCTCACAGGTGCTCCTGATCCGGTGATTAGTGGGTGGCTCCGCCTCATATTTAAGGAAGGCTGGTGAAGGAGTCCCTTGCTCTCTAACAGACTTAATGTGGTCGGTGAAACGTAGTCACAATGTCACATTTCACCGACCACATTAACTCTGTGGACAACCGCATCAAGTTCTCAAGGGAGGATGTGAAAAATGAAATGTGAAAATGAAATTAAAAAGAGAAAATGTGTGCTCAGTTGGGTAATTAGATGCTAGGCATCTGCATTGCAACGATGCCTCTGCTTTAATCTTCCTCTTCTTCTGTATCTTAATTTTTACTTTTATTTTGTTTGTCTTTTTTTTTCTTATCTTTTATTTATTTATTCTGTATTTTCTTTTCATGATTAAAATTTACTGATATGGTGAGGCTTCATTATAAGCCCTCCATGGGTTTCTTACCTCAGCAGCACATACTTTTTTTCCCTCACTTTCCTTGTGAAAGATGCATTTATGTACTTGGTTATTGTATTTTCGTGCAAACCAATAAAATCAAAATCAAAAAACAGGTTAGCCTTCTTAAACTGTGAAATTGCAATAGGTGATGGGGGACATTTGATTGTTGATGTTTACCGCAAACCAACACGTACCTATCAGTAGTTAAGGTTTGACTCTCATCACCCACTGGAGCACAAACAAGGAGTCATCAGGACACCGTACCACCGAGCTGACAACGTCCCCACCGACACAGCAGCCGGGGAAGGGGAGAAATCCCACATTAAACATGTCACGGTTAAGTGTGGTTATCCTAACTGGGCATTTGTCAAAGCCAGGAAGAGGCCCAAACAGTGCACCAGCCAATCAAATTGAGGAGAAGGATGACAGCTGTCTAAGCGTAAACCAGTGGTGATTCTGTATGTGCTGGGAGTGTCGGAAAAGCTGAGATGTGTATTTTCAAATACCACATCTCAGTTGCTTTCAAACCCCAAAACACGCTGCGCCAGAAGTTGGTCCACCCCAAGGATCGGGTCCCCCAGCAAAAACAGAGCAATATAGTGTACGCTGTAAAGTGCCAGGAGGATTGCCATGACTTGTACATCGGGGAAACCAAACAGATTATGGCCAAGAGAATGGCACAACACAGGGGAGCCAACACGTCAGACCAGGACTCTGCAGTCTACACCCATCTCCAGGCCAGTGGCCACTCTTTCAGGGATGAGGATGTGCACATCCTTGATAGGGAGGAATGATGGTTTGAACGGGGAGTCAAAGAGGCTATCCATGTTAAGAGGGAACGACCATCCCTGAACCGTTGGGGGGGGGGGGCTAAGCGTACATCTGTCGCCATCTTACAATGCTGTGATTGCAACTATTCCCAAATCCTCTGTGAATAGTACACATGATAATCTAGTTAAGGGTCACACCCATATTTGCACATGAAACTGGTGGTTGGTTGTGGTTGTTAGGCACTGTACTATTTATAAGGGTGGGGATACCTGCAGTCAGTTTAGACTGAAGATATCACTTAGTTGAGTGATGAAAGGTATCTGTCAGTAACAAGAACTAGACAGTCGAAAACTGTGCATTTCTCCGCCTGTATTTGATGCACTTTCATTAGATGTTTCGAAATATTGCTTGTTTCTGCCTTTACATGCAGAAGACTTGTTGCACTTGTGGCAACGAGCATTGTCAGCATCGACTCCGGTGAAGGGGAACCAGACTTTTGACCGTTTAGTTCTCTCTCTGCCATTGTCACTAAGAGCAGGCTTTGTGGGCCCGTGTGTGTGTGTGTGTACACTCCACCCATGATCTGAACCGCTTATCCTGCTCTCAGAGTCATGGGGATGCTGGAGCCTGTCCCAGCAGTCATTGGGCGGCAGGTGGTGAGACACCCTGGACAGGCTGCCAGGCCATCACACAGGGCCGACACACACACATTTATACCCAAGGACAATTTAGTGATGCCAATTCACCTGACCTACATGTCTTTGGACTGTGGGAGGAAACCGGAGCACCCGGAGGAAACCCACACAGATATGGGGAGAACATGCAAACACCACACAGAGGATGACCCAGGATGACCCCCAAGTTTGGATTAACCCGGGGCTCGAACACAGGACCTTCTTGCTGTGAGGCGACCACGCGAACCACTGCGCCACCGTGCCACCAGTGCTGGAAAGTAACTCCTTCATGACAAATCTGGTCACCACTCAGTCTCATGCTCATGTACAGTGGTGAATGGGGTTTCCATGGCAGAGGCTCTCTGAACTTGAAAATTGAGGAGGGGAGATATTGCTCTGTGAACTCATATCTAACAAACGTTACGCACGCGCACGCACGCACACACCAGTCCCTATCCTGTCAGATAAAAGTTGGATGTCTGCTGTTTGTGTGGTGTTGTACGCAAGTATGGGGCTCTTGGTACTAGCGCTAGCTAAATCTGGGATTATATAATATTAACAATAAACTTTTAACATAAAAGTAAAAACTATAAACAGTTGCTAAAAATACCTGCTTTCTAACATTGACTTGGAGATGCACTGGCCCAACACATGGTAAACCAAAACAACAAATAAAAAAAACTCAAATCATGATAAACAAAATGAGGCGGAGAAAAACATACCGTGTTTGATTCCTGCCTTTGGGTTTTTCCAAACTCCTGCGATTCCCCTGTCTCTTCGCCTTTTTCCAGATTCCCTTTTCTGTGTCTTTCTTTGCTGGGTAAGGTGACCTTGGGTTTAGCCAGCTGATCACACTCAGAGGAGGAGAACGGGCTATTCTCACTTGCATCCAGGTTTGAACTTGGAGTCATTGACTTGAAGGCTTTGGAAGCCATAGGGGTGTGTTGGGCTCGCTTATGTGGGGAGCAGAAACTATCTGGACTGCTTGGAACAATGCCTGAGGACAGAAATGGCTTCGGTTGTTGAGAAGGTGTTGCTGAGGATCCAGTTTTATCCTTGTGGCACCACTAAGGGCTCAGCAGGGGTAACATTCTCCTGGCTGATGGGTGTCAGTGCAGGTCAGGAATCTCAGAAGGCTTGTGTCTCACAGAGGAAGGAGGCTTGCTGAGAGACAGAGCACTGCTGGTGAGAGCAACTAAAAGAAGAGTCCTTCACTGAAACACACAAGAATATCATGCATATAAATGTGATCCAACGCCTCATGAAAATGATTATGGTATCAATTCCACTTTTCTTCTATTATTATTTCCGTTCTTTTTAGTACATGTAGAGCAAATTCTTAATACTGAGCAGCTGGAAGGCTGCAGTTAACTACGGTTTATCTGAACATACAGTTAGGTCCATGAGTATTTGGACAGTGACACAATATTTGTAATTTTCCCCCTGTACACCATCACAGTGGATTTGAAATTAAGTAACCAATATGTAATTTAAGTGTGGACTTTCAACTTTAATTTAAGGGGTTGGACAAACATATTGCATTAACCGTTCAGGAATTACAGCCAGTTTTATATATATGGCCACCCCATTTTCAGAGGATCAAAAGTAATTGGACACTTGACTAACAAGTGGTTTCATGGGCAAGTAAGACCTTTTCCGTCATTATTCCATGACAAATTAAGCAGATAAAAGGTTTGGAGTTCATTCCAAGTATTTACATTTGCATTTGGTAGCTATTCATTGGAACTCTCAACATGAAGTCCATAGAGGTGTCAATACAAGTGATGGAAGCCATCATTGGGCTGAAAAAGCAAAGGAAATCTATCAGATGGATAGTAAACACTTCAGGAGTGGCCAAATCAACATTTTGGTACATTCTTAAAGAGAAAGAATGAACTGGCAAGCTCAGCAACACCAAAAGGCTTGGAAGACCACGGAGCACATCTACAGTGGATGATCGCAGAATTCTTTCCCTAGTGAAGGGAAAGAATTCTGATTCACAACATCTAGTGAAGTCAAACACTCTTGAGCGGTAGGGGTATCATTGTCCAAGTCTACAATCAAGAGACGCCTGCATGAAAATAAATACAGAGGGTTTACGACAAGTGAAACCCACTGGTGTCACTTAAGAACGGGAAGGCCAGATTAGACTGTGTTTAAAAACATCTAAAAACCTACCCAGTTCTGGAACAAGGTTCTCTGGACAGGTGAAGCAATGATTAACTGGTAAAAGAAGGATGGGAAGAAGAAAGGTGTGGAGAACAAAAGGAACAGCTCATGATTCTCAGCATGCCATATCATCTGTCAAACATGGTGGAGGTAGTGTTATGAAATGGGCATGTATGGTTGCCAGTGGAACTTGGTCATTGGTGTTTATTGATGATGTGACTACTGACAGAAGCAGCAGGATGGATTGTGATGTTTATAAGGATATACCATTTGCTCAGATTTAGCCAAATATCACAACACTGAGAGGATGCCGCTTCACACTACAGATGGATAATGACACAAAACAAGCTGAGAAAGCAACCCAAGAGTCTCTCAAGGCAGAAAAGTGGAATATTCATCAGTGACCAAGTCAGTCACCTGACCTCAACCCAAGTGAGCAGGCTTTTCACTTGCTGAAGAGCAAACTAATGGCCAAAAGACCCACAAATAACCAGCAACTGAAGGCAGCTGCTGTTAAGTCTTAGCAGAGCATTTCAAAGCAGGAAACTCAGAATTTGAAGATGTCGATGGGTTCCAGACTTCAGACAGTCATTGACTGCAAAGGATTTTCCTCCAAACATTAAATATAATTGTTATAATCACAGTTATGTTTGTTTGTCCAATTACTTTTGAGCCTCTGAAAATAGGGTGACCCTGTATGTCCATGGCTGTAATTCCTGAACTGTTAACGCCATATTTTTATCTAACCCCTTAAATTAAAGCTGAAAGTCTACTCCTCAATCACATGTCAAATATTTCATATCAAATCCACTGTCGTGGTGTACAGAGGCAAAATTACAAATATTGTGTAACTGTCCAAATACTTATGGCCCTAACTGTAGTGCACTTGAACATATGCAAACCAAACTAAATATGATCATTTCCAAACTCATCATACAGTGAATATAAAAAGTCTACACACCACTGTTAATATCGCTGATTTTTGTGATGTAAAAAAAAAGAAGAAACAAAGATAACCACCTTCAATGTGAAATGGCAACCTATAACATTCAAGTGAAAAACAAAAACCTTCTGAGGAAAAATATATAAATAAAAACTTAAGATTAATCCAAACCATCTCAATCTTGCCTCTCTTGCTTTGTCTCCAAACTGTCCAACCTGAGCTGTCCCTAATATAATCGTTCCAAATCCTGTCCTTCTTCGTCACTCCCAACAAAAATCTTAGCATCTCCAACTCTGTCACCTCCAGCTTCACCTCCTGTCTTTTTGTCAGTGCCACCGTCTCCAAACCATACAACATAGCTGGTCTCACAACCATCTTGTAAACCTTCCCTTTAACTCTTGCTGGTACCCTTCTGCCGCAAATCACTCCTGACACTCTTCTCCACCCACTCCACCCTCTTCTTCACTCCCCATTACTTTGAACAAGTTGACCCCAAGTATTTACTCATCCACCTGTCACTTCTTCCCATTGCATCCTCACCATTTCACTGTCCTCCCTCTCGTTCACGCATAGGTATTCCATCTTGCTCCTACTGACTTTCATTCCTCTTCTCTCCAGTGTATACCTCCACCTCTCCAGGCTCTCCTCCACCTGCACCCTACTCTCACTACAGATCCCAATGTCATTTGCCAACACCATAGTCCACGGAGACTCCCGGCTGATCTTGTATATCAACTTGTAAACAAAGGCTCAGAGCCTAATTTGAATATGAAACCGATCTGTCAGTTGCGGTTGGTATGCAGCTACGCTTGTTTATAAGGGTGGGGATATCTGTGGTCACCTGAGACTGGAGGCGTCACTTAGATGAGTGATGAAACATTTCTCCCAATAAACTTTTTGTGCCCAGATTGACCGGTTCAACTTTCTGTGATTTCCTCACCTGGATTACTGAGCATGCGTCAAGACAAACCTACAGTTTACAAGCACATGTGGGAGAAACACTAGCTTTTAGCACTGTACCCCTTCCGCTAGCAGGGAACGGATGAATAATGTGCAGAGTTGCATGTTGATAAAAGCAACATCATCAGCATTTGGGGACATATTTAATGTGTTGTTCCCCGAAGGTACACTTGTTCACCTACCTTTACTCTTTCTTCTATTTTGGGGGGGGGGGTACTCCAACAGTGTCCTGTGAAACAGCAGGGGGGGGTTGTCTTAAAACAAAGGTAAATTCGGTCGCCATACAAGTGTGCTAACAGTCTAACTCTGGCCGCTTTGTAGGGCTAGGGAAGAGAAGGCAACGGTGTCCATTGACGATGGACAGATAATGTCGAGCTTAATTGGGCGCCAGGGGCAGGCTCCGCTACCGCCTTTGTTGTAGATTGGGCGGTCAGCGTTGCGCAGCGTCGTTCGGAGCGCTGCCCCGACCATAACTCGTTGGTCCCAAACCGTCACAACAACCAAAAAACACGGAGGCTGACGTTAGCTAGCATGGTCTACCTCGGCTGATCCGGCACCGGTGGCGCAACTTCGTGAACGGCAGCGTTCTAGCCTTCGCACGTCCAGCGCGGCTCAGTCTCTCGGGGGGCACGCCGGACAGGTTAACTGACAAGCTACGGCCGTTAGCTAACAGGTGAAGAGAACCGGGGAGTTGGGGGAAGTTAGCATGCTAGCTGCCGTGCGCCCTCGGTCGGCTGGATTTCCGGCGGGCGAACGAGCGGATCGCGTGCGCCTATCTCTCACTTCGCGTTCCCTCGGCTTCCAGAGGCGTTTCGAAAATGAAACGGACGGCCGCGGAATAACTCCCGGTTCGTCGACCCCGACCCCCCCCCTCCCGTTCGTAAAACGCAAACGTCACATTACTACGAACTTCTCCCGCCCGCAGCTGCGTCACGTGCGACCGGTTGCATTGTGGGACATGGAGTCCCGTTTTTCATTCGTGTCAAGTTTGGTCTGTATAGCCCAGTATCACAAGAGGTGTGTCAAGGGCATATGCGTCGCAGTGGGCGATATTAGTGTAACCGGTTATTTTCTTGCCCAGTG
The DNA here is from genome assembly GCF_029633865.1 of Lampris incognitus. Taxonomy (NCBI): domain Eukaryota; kingdom Metazoa; phylum Chordata; class Actinopteri; order Lampriformes; family Lampridae; genus Lampris; species Lampris incognitus. Next base: position 44,124,651 of record NC_079223.1, on the reverse strand, counting down.
CGGGATTCGATACGGGTGTACTGCACCACAAGGCGACGCCGCTAACCGCTCAGCTTAAGGGTCAGACCCGTTAGCTAGGCGCTAACGTGTCTTATTAGTAGTTTACAGTCGTCACCCTCTCCCGGAAGCGCGCCCCCGCGCTTTGTTCTTCCCGCGCTTCAAAGAGACTTCGGAGGATCCGCACACTTCCGGATCCCACCCTTGCCACTAATGTAACCGGTTATTTTCTTGCCCGGTGCGGGATTCGATACGGGATGTACTGCACCACAAGGCGACATCACTAACCGCTCGGCTAAAGGGTCAGACGGGCTAACGGGTCTTATTAGTAGTTTACATTAACAATTAATAATTTACAATATGGAACAATTGTAAGTCAAATTAATTGAATTCATTGTTCAACGGTGTGACATTATCTGGCCACCATGCGGCCCTCAGGGAGGCTCATTTGAAATGACTCATTTTGGTATAAAATCATTTCAAAATTACAATTCCTGGACAAAGGGTGGTGGTTAGTGCGGTCTCTTCACAGCAAGAAGGTCCTGGGTTCGAAACCCCGGGGGGGGGGGGGGGGCGTCCTCTGTTCTCCCTGTGTCTGCGTGGGTTTCCTCCCTCAGTCCAAGGACATGTAGGTCAGGTGAATCAGCTGTACTAAATTGTCCCAAGGTGTGTGTGTGTGGGCCCTGTGATGGGCTGGCAGGATGACTCCCCGTCTGCCGCCCAGTGACTGCTGGGATAGGCTCCAGCATCCCGCGAACCGAATTCGGATATGCGGCTTGGATCATGGAATGGCATGGAATTCCTGGACAACAGGAACGGAACCCTATAATGGCAAGCTGCAAAATGTGTCCGTAAAACATTTCCACTTTATGCTTACTGTGACATCACTTCTTCGCATGCATTTATGTCATTTCGTAAAAGAAATAGGCCCATCTTCTGAAAGCATGAGGGACATTTTAGGTCTGGCTACCACAGTTCTAAAACCAGTCACATCGAGAAAGTGGTGCACTGAATTATCAAGGAAAAAAAAAAAAGTTAAACCACTTATCAAATCAAAATGCCACATCATTGTACGTTTATTTCACAACTGGTTTCGCAATACATTAGAATTAACACTAATTGGCAACAATTTTAGACATGAGGACATAGTCCACACGTAACTCCACTCCTACACCACAGCAGCTGGTCTTTCTGAATACTGAATAGATGCTGGACATACTACATACACACTTACCATACACACTTACAAGGCCAACAAACCGGGGCGGGGTTGTGCGGGAATAGAGAGTGCAGGTAAAGAGGAGTAAAGTTTAAATCTTTAATAACCATGTTTTGCTAGGATAACGTGTAATTCGCAGATGCCAGTTGAGTTCTGTACGGGTTTGTCACCAACACGATACAATAATAACAGCAATGTAGGATGTCTGACACCTTTTAAAAAGGAGACTCGTTTGGCAAGACAACAGAGGAAAACGAGACGACGAGACATACCACAGAAAGTCGTGCAAAACAAGCACACGCCACAAGGGAGGACATAAGGGAAAGTGACTGTGCTGCTCTTTGTCTCAAAAGATTGTAATATTATGTTAATTTATAAAGAGATACATTATTCATGTAACGTCTTGGGGAGTGACATGGAAAACGACAGCAACTTGTACAATGTTTTTAGATGTCCCATAAGCGGCAAACCGCTAAAACATTTCTCAAACAAAACTTAAAGCTATTCTTTCCTGGTCTAGAAAATATATATACGTATATATATATATATATATATATATATATATATATATTTTAGGGTTAGTTAGTAAATTAGATTACAATTATTCCATTACGCTTGTCCAAAAAACAAAAATATATATATATATTTGCATGGTTAGCCATTGGAGGAGTGAGGCCCTTCAATTACATGGTGCTAAAAAATACCTTTAGCAGTATTCGTTTTGAATTTAATTAACCAGTAAGGAAATCATTTACAATCTCTTGAAATCTGTAGTTGGTCCGGCCTTGTTCTTGATCCCTGTTACTCGGCGGTCCCCGCACTGTCAGTAGAGTGACGTTGCCATGGCGACCCATCTATATCACATCACCGTATTTCTTACCCTTTCTCGTTACGGTTTAGAAATACAGTAATTCTGGGCTAGTTGTTTAGGACAACCTGCACCCTAGTACACAAGAGTGGGGGCGCTGCCTTTCCGTCGCTCTATTTCTTAGCCTTCCCCTGGGCGGCCACTGCCTCCATGGCTTTACGTACAGTCTCCTCGTCTCCCAGGAACTGCATGGGCTTCACAGGCTTCAGGTTCTTGTCCAGTTCGTAGAGGATGGGGATGCCCGTGGGCAGGTTCAGCTCCATGATCGCCTCCTCGGACATACCTGCAGGAGGCAGCACATGAACATAAAGCAGCTGATAGGATTGCATAATTTTAGTTGCATTTCAGGTCTGTGTAAATACACTATATAGGACAGGGGTCTCAAACTGCCCGCAAGGCAGATTTGTGCGGCCCGCGCTAAGTTTTAGATTCATTAAGAGCTCTGGACCGCATATCCATTTTGCATACCACTTTCGTGTTTTTATTTATTTATTTATTTATTTTTGTTAAACGTTACTGTGTACTAGTACTAAGTGCTTAGTTAAGATTAGTTGTGAGGCCAGCTGCAGATAATGTAGCCTAAAGTCAGTGTGATAGCCTATCTGAAACAGCCAAAGTAAACTCAATCTGTTTACTGAACAACACAACACAACACAACACAACACAACACAGGTCTTAACACAGGGCATTACACGTTCATAGGGACACACTTCTTCACTGCTTAACAACAGATATCTACGCTTGATTAACTAGGCCTCTATCACCTTCTACAGGCATTTATGCCATAACACTCCATTTACTACATTCCTTCCCCCCTGAGGCAGATGTGTAATTTGTGATATTGGGCTATGCAAATAAAACTGACTTGACTTGATCAATACACAAGTACATAATATTGCACACAAGTCATCTAATAGATAAATACATTTTATTTACTTTTAGCAGAAGTGTTTAAACTAGCTAACTGAGCAGTTTGGATAATGGAATGGAAAAACTATACAAGATAATATAAAATAATGTAGCATGTACTAATGTAATAATACAAAATAATAAAATTTAGTAATGTAATGTACTAATGTAATAATATAAAATAATAAAATTTAGTAATGTAATTTACTAATGTAATAATATAAGCTAATAAAATGTAGTAATGTAATGTACTAATATAATAATATAAAATAATAAAATTTAGTAATGTAATTTACTAATGTAATAATATAAGCTAATAAAATGTAGTAATATAATGGACTAATGTAATAATATAAAATAATAAAATGTAGTAATGTAATTTACTAATGTAATAACATATAATAATAAAATGTAGTGCTGTAATGGACTAATGTACATGTACTAATGTAACAATGTACATGTACACTACCGTTCAAAAGTTTGGGATCACCCAAACAATTTTGTGTTTTCCATGAAAAGTCACACTTATTCACCACCATATGTTGTGAAATGAATAGAAAATAGAGTCAAGACATTGACAAGGTTAGAAATAATGATTTGTATTTGAAATAAGATTTTTTTTACATCAAACTTTGCTTTCGTCAAAGAATCCTCCATTTGCAGCAATTACAGCATTGCAGACCTTTGGCATTCTAGCTGTTAATTTGTTGAGGTAATCTGGAGAAATTGCACCCCACGCTTCCAGAAGCAGCTCCCACAAGTTGGATTGGTTGGATGGGCACTTCTTTGAGCAGATTGAGTTTCTGGAGCATCACATTTGTGGGGTCAATTAAACGCTCAAAATGGCCAGAAAAAGAGAACTTTCATCTGAAACTCGACAGTCTATTCTTGTTCTTAGAAATGAAGGCTATTCCATGCGAGAAATTGCTAAGAAATTGAAGATTTCCTACACCGGTGTGTACTACTCCCTTCAGAGGACAGCACAAACAGGCTCTAACAGGTACTATTTAATGAAGATGCCAGTTGGGGACCTGTGAGGCGTCTGTTTCTCAAACTAGAGACTCTAATGTACTTATCTTCTTGCTCAGTTGTGCAACGCGGCCTCCCACTTCTTTTTCTACTCTGGTTAGAGCCTGTTTGTGCTGTCCTCTGAAGGGAGTAGTACACACCGGTGTAGGAAATCTTCAATTTCTTAGCAATTTCTCGCATGGAATAGCCTTCATTTCTAAGAACAAGAATAGACTGTCGAGTTTCAGATGAAAGTTCTCTTTTTCTGGCCATTTTGAGCGTTTAATTGACCCCACAAATGTGATGCTCCAGAAACTCAATCTGCTCAAAGAAGTGCCCATCCAACCAATCCAACTTGTGGGAGCTGCTTCTGGAAGCGTGGGGTGCAATTTCTCCAGATTACCTCAACAAATTAACAGCTAGAATGCCAAAGGTCTGCAATGCTGTAATTGCTGCAAATGGAGGATTCTTTGACGAAAGCAAAGTTTGATGTAAAAAAAATCTTATTTCAAATACAAATCATTATTTCTAACCTTGTCAATGTCTTGACTCTATTTTCTATTCATTTCACAACATATGGTGGTGAATAAGTGTGACTTTTCATGGAAAACACAAAATTGTTTGGGTGATCCCAAACTTTTGAACGGTAGTGTACTTATGTAAGGAACTGCAGAGAAACGGGGGCAAATTCCGACATTAACATTGGATGGCTGAAATGGGGGGGGGGTTGGACATTAGACCATTGACCTCGTCAACAAAGACAAGACATTTTCCGTCATTAGCAGAAGAGGAACTTGTCCCTAGGTGTGAATGTGTGGGCCCTGTGATCTGCAGCAGGAGGTTGAGCATCGCTTTTCTGATGTTAAGCCTCACGGCACCACTTTCCAGTTATTTGCAGACCCCGTGTCCTCTGACGTGGACAGTGCTCCAAGCACATTTCAAATGGAGCGCATAGACTTGCAGTGCAACACAGCTTAAGGCAAAGTTCAGAGGGGCATAAGGGAAGCAGGAGATGCTTGGACAGTTTCTCAGAGTGCTTCCCAAAACATTCCCACAGTTGTCCAAACTGTTCAGGCAGGTCATGTGTCTTTTCGGCAGCACTCATTTCTGTGAGAAACTTCTCAACTATGAACTTTAATAAATCAAAGCATAGGTCCAGACTGACCAATGCACATCTCCATGCTGTCCTCATGGTGTCCACTGCCCAGTCCCTGAAAGCAAATGTGCCTCGTGTGTTTCAGCAGAAGAAGTGCCAGGTTTCTGGCAAGAAGTAGGCTAAATGTGTAGGCCTAAGCCAGACTACAATTTTTTTTCATCCCTATTGCACCAGCCCTCCTCCGTAAGACCACCTGTCAAGTGGCCCCCAGGTAATTTGGGTTTGAGACCCCTGATATAGGGGATGAGCATTGTTCGTTCTCTTGTTCATGGGCCACACCAAACACACCAGGTCAAGGCAAACAGGCTTATTCTTTAACTCGTGTCAAATTCCCGAGTGAGCGTTTATATATTAACTTACATTCCTGTCCATTTTGAATCTCTTACTTTGTTGCTATTAAGAATTTAACTTATAAACCAGAGCTACACTTCCCACAGAGGTTCGAAGAAAAGGCCTCCTCCTCTTCTAGCCAAAAAAATGCATCTTCAATTGGTAAATTTTACTCATATTTTTTCTGCAAAACTGGAAAAAAAAAGTTTAATATGCAGCACTCAAGCTAAAAAAAAATCTACCCCGTGTTACCTCCGGCTTGGCCGGGCATCCCTACAGACACAATTGGCCGTGTCTGCAAGTGGGAAGCCGGATGTAGGTATGTGACCTGGTCGCTGCACTAGCGCCTCCTCTGGTCAGTCGGGCCGCCTGTTCTGGGGGAGGGGGGGATAGCGTGATCCTCCAACACGCTAAAGCCCAATTTATGCTCCAAATGTCGGCTAGCAGTAGACGACATAAGAAAATGTGTCGTGTACACAACAGCCCTGGGAGACACAAAAAGTGTCCCTCATGACGTCAATATTGTCGAGACTGCTGTCTGCTAGCCGACATTTGGAGTATAAATTGGGCCTAAGTCCCCCTGGTGAAACTCCTCATTGTCAGGTGAAGAGAAGCGGCTGGCGACTCCACATGTATGGGAGGAGGCATGTGTGCAGCCCTCCCCGGATCGGCAGAGGGGGCGGAGCAGCGACCGGGACGGCTCGGAAAAAATAGGGTAATTGGCCAAGTAGTGGGGGAAAAAAATCAAAAGCAAAAGAAAAAAACTCTTTCACACGCTACCAAACTCTCTCACAGTGTGTGAGAGGGTGTAGCCGAGAATTATAGCCTAGACAGCCTTTCTCACACACACACACACACACACACACGCACACACACACACACAACCTAATGCAATATCCGCTCTCAGGCTACCGCCTTGCGGGGGATAAAAACTTGCTTCACACATACACGCCCAACTTTTTGAGATTCTATGTGAATACATAAATTAGTTCTAGGTATGGTTTTTATTTAGAAAAAAAGAAAAAGCCAAAGCACCACTTACCCTCTAGGTGCTTAACAATGCCCCTTAAACTGTTGCCATGAGCAGCGATGAGCACCCTCTTCCCCTGTTTGATCTGCGGGGCAATTTCCTCATTCCAGAAGGGCAGCGCTCGTGCAATGGTGTCTTTCAGACTCTCGCAGGCAGGAAGCTGCGCCTCAGTTAGTTCTGCATAGCGGCGGTCCTGCGGGGTGGACGGTCACAGTGTGTATCATAAATAACAGAACAGAGGTTGAGAAACAAAAAAAAAAGCCGCAGAACTTCCTTTTCAACATCTTCTTCCAACAAACGGCTGTGTGACAAACTGAGGAAGGGCACAGCGTACGTGTGAGACGGGAGCTTGTGTCCAAATGTGTGATTCTTATGGGGACTAATACAGGATGTCCAAATACAGGATTAAGTTTGAGTGAACCCAAGTCTCTGAGCAAGTATGGTGGCAGCTCTGCCCAAGATGACGCACACACATGTCAGAGAGGCAGCAGCCCTTTTGTTACTCATGGGTACCATTTTAAATAACGTTTTAAAGCTCGTCGTCACTCGCCAGGCAAGGTTCACTATGGCTCGGCTCTTGCACGGCCTTGTCAACGCAGCGGGACCTCTGCTCAGTCCTTCGCCAGCTTGAACTTCGAACTGTAAACCAAGCTCTAGGCAGTCATACATTAACTTACCTTAAAAACAGAAAAATAAGGGTAATTAAACACGGTAAGAGGACTGAGGGTTTATTTGTAGCATGTCTACGGCAAACGCAGGTTCTTACAGAGTCTGCTGCAGACATGGAAGTCAAAAAACGGAAAACCTTAACTAAAGCCCCTTTCCCGCCAAAATTAGCGGGTATACCCGGGTTTTTTAAACGCGGGTGAACCCGCTAAAAATTGCCGATTGACACCTTTCCCACTGCCAGTAGCTGAGCACGCCTTTCAGTTTTTTGGTTTTTTTTCTGGTGTGTCACGTTCGACGTCTGGAAAAGGTTTTCAGTGTGATTGGGAAGTAAACAGTAGAGACAAAAGTAAAGACAAAAATAATTGAGACAAAGATCATTTTCTCTTCAGCGCCTTTCATTTGTTTATAACTTGCCTTGGGTTGCGAACAGTGCCTCTTTCACTCAGGATTTTCGATATATTGCTGTATATCGCACCGTCGCTCACAGTGCCAGAAACCTGTCTCCTTACCCCCCCCCCTCCTCCCCGAACCAGGAGAAGCTGTCTCACCTCGCTGTCTTGCCAGTGTTGCGTCTTGCACGATATGAAGAGCAAAATGGCCGTAGCACGTTACCTGTTTATTTACGCGCCCACATCTGGAACTTCAACGCGCGTCATAGCATCGTGCCGGAAGAGGAGCGAAAATTAGGGGGTCTACTCGGGTGTGCTGTTCCCATCAATGCCGACCGGGGCCGAGAAAAACCCGTGTCTATTGCAGAGTCATTTGACCCGCGACTGAATGCCGATTGTAACCTTTCCCACTGGCCAAAAAAGCCGGATGTTAGCGGGTGTTAGCGGGTTTTTTTGGCCAGTGGGAAAAGGAGTATAACATAACTTATAACATCAAAGCCCCTTTATCTTTTTCTATTGTTCTGTAATCGGCTCTGTGCGTAACTGTAGTCCACTGACTTCCGGTTTCTACTGCAGCGGTCATACCAGATTCCTGTATGTTGGCGTGGCCTATTAACAATGGAATATTCTTCACGATTCCTGCAAGATTCACCATGGATAAATGTCAACGACGTGCACAGAATTGTCGACAAATTTCACCTGCACCTACCAGCAAACGGGTGAAAAGTTCAAGTTATACATGTCAAGTAACGTCCACAATTCCATCCGTCTGTCCGTCTGCTCATCCTCATAATTGTGGACGTAACTTGATACTATGTACAACTTGAACTTTTCACCCGTTTGCTGGTAGGTGCAGGCGAAATTTGTCGACAATTCTGTGCATGTCGTTGACATTTAGCCGTGGTAAATCTTGCAGGCATCGCGCAATAGCACATGCCAACAAACAGGAAACTAGTATGCCCACTGCAGTAGAAACCGGAAGTCAGTGGACTACAGTTATGCACAGAGCCGATTACTACCTTGTGCTAATACCCAGTTGGAGATTTGAGTTATAATCCCACATTCTGTTTCCACCAGAAATCCTGAGAGGCAACTGTTGCGCCAAATATGCAGTAAATATGCAGTAGTAAAGAATTGATATGTAGTGATCCTCCCAAAGTAGCTCGAATGTCTTACTTTACTGATGATGGTGTAGTAGTCATGGTCTGGATCCATGGTGGGAGGAGGGACATCAAAGGAACGCCTCCATATCTTGACCTGCGCCTCTCCATGCTTGGCTGCTGTCTCAGCCTTGTTTAGCCCCGTTAGGCCACCGTAATGACGCTCGTTGAGCCGCCAGGTCCGATGCACTGGCACCCACATCTGGTCAATGCCATCCAGAACCAGCCACAGGGTCCGGATTGCACGCTTCAGCACAGAGGTGTAGCATATGTCAAATTCATAGCCAGCATCTGAAAGATATAAAGATGAAAAGGTCATTTATACAATTTAAGACTGTACAAAGTCTGGTGTAAAAAAAAACAAGATGAGTGGAGAGATCCAAAAACCTTCTCGCAGAAATGTTTTTAAAACTTGAGCATTCTTCTTTTATGCATTTTGCACAACAATACTTCCTATTCCTTATATTCTACTACCATGCAACAAAGTGCCTGTTGATGGGACCACCATTATTTTGACAATCAATCAATCAAATCTTACTTTATTCAGACACAAAGGTCCATTTTTAAAAATACAACACAGGACAACAACACAAAAATATAGCTAAAACAGCTATTCACAAGTCCACAATGATTAAAACTTATACAGGCATTTGTTCCAGTGTTTCCAGAAACAAGAGTAGTACCTTGTGTAGGCTGAGTTAAGAAAATTATAATTACATTCTTAGAATCAATTAATCGACACTTAAATTCTTACATAAAATTCGTCAACACAACATGAAAAGTGGGAACATTACTAGTCACAAACACATGACTTGCACTTGCCCATCTTGGAAGCTTGAGCACGATTCTGAATGCATCGTTACATGCTACCTGCAGCTTTTTCATTTCTGCTTTGCTATAATTGCACCACAAGTGGGCAGTATAGCGTGGCGTACAGTAGGCCCTAAAATTAGCAGTTTTAACATCGTCTGTACACATATGACATTTGTGTGCCAGCATACTGGCTTGTGTATACAGTCTGCAACACTGGCGCTGCTCACCATCATCCACACATATAGATCATTCCTGATGATGTGACCCAGATATCTCATTTTGTTCACCACATTTAGTGCTTGTTCTGCCATGAAGAATGAGGGAAAATTTTGCTTCTGATCCTGCTTGGTTTTAGCAATCATGGCAACATTCTTCTTAAGAGTTAAATGTAATGTCATGCTGCACACCGTAACTTTAGCAGACTCTGAGCAGTTGGTGTAAGCCAGCACTACAAGGGGACAGGACGCTGATGACTTGTACATCAGATGGTTAATAAGACTATCCCCCACCATACAGCCAGTCTTACACTCTTTTAACTTTTTGGAAAGCTCATCCATATACACACCGAAGAGAACAGGTGACAGTATTCCACCTTGTCGGACCCCATTGGTCACTAGGAAGGGTGCAGATATACTCTTGCCCCATCTAACTTGCATGGTTTGATATGAATGCCAAAAATGCAAGATCCTTATCAAATAAGAGGGGACCCCTCGCTCTTGTAGTTTAACAAACAATTTACCATGATTAACTCGGTCAGAAGCTTTTGATGCATCCAGTAAACATAAATACTGTAGTGTTGTATCTTCTACACTTACTAACTTCCTTCAGTGCATATATGCACAAATCTGTGCCGTGTTTATTTTTAAAACCAAATTGATTGTCGGCAGTTGATATTTGTTCTTGAAGCCCATCCAAGAGAATTTGTTCTAATACTTTGCTAGCCAGATCGCTAGCAAAGATTTTTGTGTGACAGCAATTGGCCTATAATTTTCTATGCTGGACATTTTACTGGTTTTGTCTTTGATTACTGGCACTAGTAAGACAGACAACAGAGTCAGGTGGTATGCCATGGATTAACAATCCAGAAAAACACACAGCAAGTAACGCTGAGATTCTCTGGCTAGCACAGTTCAGATGTTCTGCTGTTATTTGGTCAAGGCCACATGCTTTGTTCACTGACAATTTCTCAATGGCATAGCACACTTCATCAGGTCTAATAACCGCATCATCATTGTTACAGACATCACCAACACAGATTTTCTTTCTTTCTTTGCATTTTTGCAGATTTTTCAATGTTCCTATTGCCATATCATTTGGAGCTGCCAGGGAAGAGGAGAAGAGGAAGGCCAAAGAGAAGGTTTATGGATGTGGCGAGAGAGAACATGCGGGTACAGGTGGATGGTGTGACAGAGGAGGCTGCAGACAGGAACAGATGGAAGCGGATGGTCCGCTGTGGCGACCCCTAGCGGGAGCAGCCGAAAGTAGTGGTAGTAGTATTCCCATATCTTTTATGTATATTGTGCTCTTGTCCCATTACTGTGTATTGTCCTGCTGTGATGGAAAACAATTCCCCCCGGGGATCAAGTAAGTAAGTAAGTATGTAGCACTCTAGTACACGTGTAGGTTACTTCACTACCCTACATCAAGCTACTATGTGACGATCCGCACGTTCGCACCATCCTCCAGAACCGAATGACGTTCAATATGTCCACCGCCTGGCCCACGAGGGACATGAGGAGTCCTCTGATGACGGAGGGGTGCAGAGGAGAAATCGAGACATGGGTGACCTCTCTTTCTCTCTCAATTATTTTGTACATTTATGTACAGTGACAGTGAAGAGGCAGACAGGAAATGAGAGGTGGGGAGGGTGACATGTAACGAAGGTCGCCGGCTGGAATCGAACCGGCGACGGTTAAAGACCACGTGGTCGTGCGGTGTGCGCTGTAACCATTCGACTGGGGAGGCACAGAAAGACCCCCCCCTCCCTTAAAATTCACCGAGAACCGCTACTGGGGTCGGCGAAACGTGATTACGCAAACCTGACAAGAGATAGCGCGTCTCGGTTCTCAGATCCCGAATCACGTCCACATGAACATTACAGCGATCTGAGACTCCGGTCAGCCGCGTCATACATGCGCCCTTCTGGCGTTAAATTAGCTTTCCCCGCGGACTGGTGAACAAAAAACACCCCCAACACCTCCTCACCTTTCAAGGCTTGTCCGCCCTTCCTCGCCTCCCGTTCCCCCGTCTCGCTCAAGTCGGCGTCGAACCAGCCGCAGAAGCGATTTTCTTGGTTCCAGTTGCTCTCTCCGTGACGAATCAAGACCAGTTTATAGGCGGCCATTTCACCGACGGCGGTTCGCGTCCTTTGACGAAAGCGTCCGATATAAAAGGTGGAAACGACCGAAGGCAAGTTGAGAAACGAACGGACGACGCCCACCTCCCCGGAACAAACCGCTGCTGCGCACCTCCGTCCAACCACTGAGGGCTTTCAGTCCGCCCTGTTGATTGGTTGCGGCCTCGCTTCCTGCTTTTTCTCCGCCAATGGCGTTGCGCGTAGGTATATTGCGTCACGTGTTTCTCGTCCAATGACAGTGGTGGGCGTAAATTACAGTGCCGGTTCGTGACCTTCGCTTTATTGACTTCTTCTGGCGTTACTGGCGTAAGGGTTAAACCGAAAGATAAAGATATTTTATTCAAATTCTATCGATTTGAATAAGAAAGTTTCATATTTAAGAAACGCCCCCCCTTTATGGGTGGTTTACACACACGACTGTAAACGCAAGAAACCAACGTCTTTGATATTTGAAATCCAATGTGGTTATTATATAAATAGGCTTGATTGCGTAAAAAACTCATCAGTTTATGTTGGGACGTGGACGTCTTTGTCACGTTTACCCCGATGCTCATGTGCATTTTTTAAATAACTCTGTGGTTTTTCTTCTTCACTTGTATCGTGGTAATAAAAACACAACAGTAGTATTTTTACTAATAATGGCTTGTGTGGATGAGAGATGCTGGGTATATTGGGAGAAGGATGCTGACTTGCCAGGGAAGAGGAAGAGGAAGGCCAGAGGAACATGCGTGACCGAGGAAGATGCAGAGGACGGGAAGACATGGAAACGGATGATCCGCTGTGGCGACCCCTAACGGGAGCAGCCAAAAGTAGTAGTAGTAGTAGTAGTGGTAGTAGTAGTAGTGGTAGTATTGTAAACTACTAATAAGACACGTTAGTCCCTCACTAACTGGTCTGACCCTTTAGCCGAGCGGTTAGTGATGTCGCCTTGTGGTGTAAAACACTCCGTGTCGAATCCCGCACCGGGCAAGAAAATAACCGGTGGCAACGGTGGGATCCGGAAGTGTGCAGATCCTCAGAAGTCTCTTCGGAGCGCGGGAATAACAACGCGCGGGGTCGCGCTTCCGGGGAGGGTGACGACTGTAAACTAATAATAAGACACGTTAGTCCCTAGCTAACGGCTCTGACCCTTTTAGCCGAGCGGTTAGTGATGTCGCCTTATGGTGCAGTACACGTCGTATCGAATCCCGCACCGGGCAAGAAAATAACCGGTTACAGTATTTTTCCTAATAGTGAGCTATCTGTAGAGAAAGAATAGAACTGTACTATTTTGTATCATTGCGCAATTCATACTTCGGTTATTACAGAATTGATTAATGATCTCGGGGGGAAAAACTTGATTTTTCCACCATTATTTACTTTGCTTGGTGCTCCTAAACAGGGCTGTACTGGGAAAGAAACAGCCCTGGACGTATCCGCTGGGGGGTTGGGTCGGGTCGGTGATGATTGATCATATACGTGGTGTACCGTGCACGGATAATTGGACTCGCTTGCCCTTGGCTAACGAGTCGGACCCTTTGGTCGAGTGGTTAACGTTGTCTCCCATGGTGCTGGAGATCCGGGTTCGCGCCCCGGCTGTGGCTGTTCCTGGTTACCCCACCCCCCCGAATTCGTTGCATTTTGACCGCTGAAATCCTGACCGATAGGAGACAGTACAGCATGCAGTGACAGGTCCCCTGCTGTGCAGATCTCTTGCCAAGACCACAGCTGTCCCACAGGACTGTGTGCCCCCCCCCTCGCTCCTCCTCTCTGTGGCACATCGATCACAAAACACCTCCAGCGTCTTGGTAACGATCGCTTTCGTGTGCAAATATTTGATTTGAGAATGTTTGCAATCACAGCATTGTAAGATGGCGACAGATGTACTCTTCCCCCCCCCCCCGGGTTCAGAGGCGGTCGTTTCCTCTTAACATACATGGCCTCTGTAATGCCCCTTTTCCCACTACATGGTACCGACTCAACTCGAGTCGACTCGACTCGACTCGACTCGATTCGCAGTGTCGTTTCCCATTACCGTAACAGTACCCCCTCAGCATAGCTGGTCTGCATTGGTTTTGGTACCCGCTCCAGTTTTTTGTGGAACCTCGACAAAGGTGGTACCAGAAAAAAGTGGCAACAGTTACCAAAATGCCGGGACTTGATGAAAAAGTCGAAAAAGTCGAGTCAAGTCGAGTCGGTACCATGTAGTAGAAAAGGGGCATTAGACTCCCCATTCAAACCGGCGTTCCTCCCTCTCAAGGATGTGCACATCCCCATCCTTGAGAGAGCGGCCAATGGCCTGTAGATGGGTGTAGACTGTGGAGTCCTGGCCTGACATTCAATTCAACAATTCAGTTCAATTCAATTTATTGTCATTAAAAAAAAACAATGTGCAGGCACATGTGTAAAAATGAAATGAGGGCTGCGGCTTTGCCAAATGGTGCAAGACAGGCTTAGACAAACACAGCAAACACAGCATAAGATATACACAGAGGAAGACCAAAAGCTAGAGTAAAAAAAAGAAGAAGAAAGGAACGAGTGTAAACATATTTACAGACGTTCAGTGGGTGGCCAGGTTCAGGTGGGTAACAGCTTGGGGAAAGAAGCTGTTTTTGAGCCTGGTAGTGCGGGCTCTGAGGCTCCTGTAGCGCCTCCCAGAGTGCAGGGGGGAGAACAGTCCATGGTTGGGGCGGGTGGGATCTCTAGTGATGCCGAGACCCCTTCGAAGGCAGCGTTTGTGAAAAACGTCTTTTATGGCTGGGAGCCGGGTACCTACCGGTGGTGTGCTGGGCCTCCTTGACCACCCGCTGCAGAGCTTTCTGGTCTACTGAGGTGCAGCCGGCGTACCACACTGAGATGCAGTGTGACGTGTTGGCTCTCCTGTGTTGTGCCGTCCTCTTGGCCAGCGTCTCTTTGGTTTCCCCGATGTACAAGTCACAGCAATCCTCCCGGCACTTAACAGCGGACACTCGTTGCCCTGTTTCTGCCGGGGGACCTGATCCTTGGGGTGGACCAGTTTCTGGCACAGCATGTTTTGGGGTTTGAAAACAACTGAGATGCGGTATTTGGAAAACATGAGTCTGATTTATACCGAGGCAGTTGTCCTTCTCCTCGCTTGACCTCCAGCGATCCTTCAATCAACATGGTCCACATGGCATTATCAGAAACACCAATGGGTACATCTTCCAAAAGAGCGGCACCCAGGCTGGTGCTTTGGTGTGGGTTTGGATTTTGACCAAGCTGTTACCTCAAACACCATACGGGACGTCAGAGTTGTGTCTGCTGTGTGTTGCGAAAGCAGCCATTTTCCTCCTTGGCAACTACACATACCACCCACCAGCGCTTCAAACGAGCCATGTCCCATCTCCTTCCTGTTTTATCAGGCGCAGCAAGTCCAAGTTACCATCAGGACTTATATCTTCATACGGATGATTTTGTAGCACCGCCGTTGTGCAGATGTGCTGTTGAAGTTATCAAGCGAGCACCTTCCTTAACTGAAGTTTCATGTGAGCTAGGCCTCGGCAAGGCTCGGTCGGGCGTATCGGTGTCAGATAGTTCCTGGGACTCTCAGGGACAAATGCCATTCATTCACCGAATCCCACGTGGTGCGTAACAAAATTCATTAGCAAGACTCAAAAACAGTACAGGAGATCCCCTTTCTAATGTTTGTTTATGAAAACTGACTCCGAATCCTGCTTGTGTGCTCTGGTTATGTGAAAGAGTCTCGTCTTCCTGTCCATGTTAAACTATCATTTCTGAGTAAGTCAAGTCAGGTCAATTTTGTTTTTATAGCCCAACATCACAAATTACAAGTTTGCCTCAGGGGGCTTTACAGCAACACAACATCCTGTCATTAGACCCTTGGATCGGATAAGGAACAACTCCCTAAAAAAAACCTTTAACAGGGAGAAAAAAAACTAGGAAGAAACTTCCGGGAGAGCAACAGAGGAGGGACCTCTCTCCCAAGACGGACAACGTGCAGTGGATGTTGTGTTTACACAATTTACACCATACAACATTGAAAGACGAAAACAGAATTATAACGGAATTATATATCTATAAAGAATATGATGAGGAGGAGGTGGCACGTTGGTGCAGTGGTTAGCGCAGTCGCCTCACAGCAAGAAGGTCCTGGGTTCGAGCCCCAAGGTAGTACAACCTTTGGGGCCGTCCCGGGTCGTCCTCTGTGTGGAGTTTGCATATTCTCCCCGTGTCTGTGTGGGTTCCCTTCTGGGGCTCCGGTTTCCTCCCGCAGTCCAAAGACTGCGGGAAAATTCAAACGGGAAAATTGGTCAGGTGAATCGGCCGTACTAAATTGCCCCAGGTATGAGGGTGTGTGTGTGTGTGGGCACACTGTACGATGGTCTGGTGGCCTATCCAGGGTGTCTCCCCGCCTGCCGCCCAATGACTGCTGGGATAGGCTCCAGCATCCCTGCGACCCTGAGAGCAGGATAAGCGGCTCGGATAATGGATGGATGGGGAGGAGGATGCCAAGCAGTGTCCAGGTGCCGCCGAAACAGCCCAGGACCCGAGCCACACCGCCACCACCAGAACAGCCCAGGACCCGAGCCACACCGCCACCACCAGAACAGCCCAGGACCCGAGCCACACCGCCACCATCACCATGTAAAATAAATAAATAAACCAGTCACGCATCTTAGTGAGAGAAGGGTGTAACACTGAAACAGGATAACAACATTATATGGATTTATAAGATATCTAAAAACAAAATGTGATGAGGGGAATGCCAAGCAGCGGTGACCACCATCACCATGGAGACCTGGAAGGAGGACAAACTGCACATGCACACAAGGGACTCACATCATGCCATTCACACACACAGAAGAAGAGACAGGGGAAGACATCATGCAGAGAGAGAGAAAAGACATGAGAGAGAAGAGAACAGTTTGCAATAGTCAATAATCGTAGTAAGTTGTCACGTAAGTAAGTTGAAAAAAGTTTATAAGCATTTGTGTGACTGCTGGGGAGGTACAACACTGCCTTCTACGTTAAGCTGCAAGTATAGCTGAATTAATAGCAAATATATATCAAACGTTTGTCATTTCCAGTGTTTGTCCTGGCCATGATTCTCATAACGTATTGGAAAAAAGTTTGTTCAAAGAAACTGTCTTACTTGACCTTTAGCCCAGTTTGGTTTTGCCACCCCTTTTCACACCTACTGCTCATGTTTTGCCCCTAATTCGCTATCCTATCAAGTTTTGGTAACACTCCGGCACGGTTTAGCTTCTTGCTCTATTGGTAACTGGTGGATTCTGACACCCACGCGCTGCATGCCACTGTGTAAGGCAGACGAGTAAGGCGGCTTTCTGGCAGGTTTTATGTTCTCACATGAGCACGTAATTTCCTGCTAAATGCACGTGATGAGCGATCACGACTGTGTTTAGATCTGTGGCCAGTCTGGGGATAGAAATCTCCCACCCCGTCACATCTGCCCCAGTCACAAGTCTTATCATGAGAGGGGGGGGGGATAGACGCGGCCCTGTGGTGCGGATTCTTCTTCAGCTGTGAGGAACAGCTGAGTGATCAGATCCAGCAGATACATGAGCATGCCTTTGCTGTGTGTAGGATGGACCAAGGACGTGTCACGATACTAACTAGGGGTATCGGGTAATAACCGCCAAGGTCAAAGTATCATCGAGATAGAAAAGCCAGTAGCAGCTGACGTGATTTAAACCGTACCGTTCTGATCAGCTTGGAACAGGAACAGTATGTGAGCTCTTCACCCCGAGCTGGCTCCTCCGTGTTTCTCAGGGATTCTGTGCTGTGCGTGTTATCAGCAGATTTAAGTCACAGGGATAAAAACAGGATGGGGAGTTTTCCCTGTGTCAGTCACAGACCTCATTTGATGTAGGTCAGGTGAATCGGCCATACTAAATTGTGCCTAGGTGTGAATCTGCCGGTCCTGTCTGTGATGGCCTACATGGCGGCCTGTCCAAGGGTGTCTCCACGCCTGCCACCAAATGACTGCTGGGATAGGCTCCGGCATCCCCGCCACCCCGATTGGGATAAGTGGCTTGGGTAATGGATGGGTACAGGTGGTCTTGTACCACCCAAGATGAGACCAAGTCCAGACCAACTCGTTAGAGGGGCGAGTCTGACGAGTCTGACGAGTCCAACTAAAGAACAAGAGGGTCGAAACTTGTGTAAAGATGGACACCAAGTCCAATTAAACACCATGACTGTGTCGGTAGTTGTCTTAACATCAGTCAAAATTTCAGTACACTGTAAAATTTATTTCATTTTTTTTCCCCCTCCAGCAAGAAAGTAATGTTTCAGATTCCTATTGTCCAATGCCCATCCATCCATTATCTGAACCATTTATCCTGCTCTCAGGGCCACAGGGATGCTGGAGCCTATCCCAGCAGTCATTGGGCAGCAGGCAGGGAGACACCCTGGACAGGCTGCAAGGCCATCACAGGGCACACACACACACACACACCTAGGGACAATTTAGTACGGCCGATTCACCTGACCTGCATGTTTTTGGACTGTGGGAGGAAACCGGAACCCCGGAGGAAACCCACGCAGACACAGGGAGAACATACAAACTCCACACAGAGGACGACCCGGGATGACCAACCAAGGTTGGACTACCCCGGGGCTCGAACCCAGGACCTTCTTGCTGTGAGGTGACCGGGTTAACCACTGCGCCACGTGCCGCCTATTTTCCAATGTCTCAGAGACAAATGAATCTTCTTCTTCTTTCGGCTTATCCCCTGTTTCTCAGTGGTCGCCGCAGTGGATTTTACAGTTTCCATAGGTACCCCGTGAGGGCACAGCACCAATGGCGGTCGTTGTTGATGGAGCTTCGACCGATCCGGTATGGACTTGTCAATCCGCATACTGATTTCGCAAAATTTTATGTTGGATGCCCTCCCTGACATGATGGATGCCCATCCATAGGGTGCTATAGGGTGCCCATCCATAGGGTCCATGATGCCCGTCCGATGGGGGCACAGGTAAAGCGCTGAATACCATCCCAGTATTCATGGACTTGCATCCATGCCTCCTCAGAGACAAATTAATAATAATTAAAAAAAGAAATCGTATTATATTGCACATTATTGATTTCCTCAGGGGAACTTTGATATGCATTCCAAAAAATAAAAGCAGGATAAGCGGTCAAGATAATGGATTGGGGGGGGGGGGGACTACAGCAACAAAAAAAAAAGATGACCTGCGCTGTCTTAAAGTCAAGTTCGGTTCATTGTCTGCTGTGAAGTCCAACACAAATGGGGAGCCCCAGACCCTGGCCTGCACCACCGCAGCCGGACTACCACGATGGCGGATCAGGAATACTTGGTCATTTCACCTCATGCACCTGCGTACATGAAACGAAACGAAATGCCGTACAACACAAGGACAAAAGCTAATCCAAAAACTACAAGCACACACATATATCCAAACTAACACACAAATCCAAACTTTAAGAAAAAAAAATCACTGCGCAAGGGAACAAACTTCCAGCCAGGATGACTGTCGGAACCGCCGTTCTGCGTCGGTTAGCAGTTAGCTTAGCCTGCCCCGCTTCCGCCTCCCGTCAGACCGCCCTCGGCGTTTCCTCCTCGGGCGCAGCTCCAGGCAGGGGCCGTGGTCCCCGGGCCTACACGACGCGGCAAACGTTTCACCGTGCACTGTCCATTCACTAATGGCGGGGCAAAACAAATAAAGTCGCCGCAAATAAGGTACGTGGTGGACAAAGCAATAGCCACTGACCCGTTTTTTTAATCCGTGAGTTGAAGGTGTTGTTTCGATAGCACGCATATGAACTGTGGAGCAGCGAGTTACGCACAAGGACGCCATTGCTAACGCGAGGCTAACCGTCGACAGTCTGCCAAGAGTTCCTCAGCCAGTCGACTTGTTTCATGAGCAACGCTGCTCTGGCGAGTAAATCCCCCCCCCCCCTCAAAGTCCACGAGGCTGCTTTGATAAGACGTCACTTGACTCGCGGAAGAAACCAGTAGGTACTTTTACCCAGGGGCGGATCTACAGGGTGGCAAGGGGTGGCAGCTGCCACCTCTGGGACACAGTCTTGCCACCCCTTTGCCACCCCAGGAAAAAATCTCTAGATCCACCACTGCTTTTACCCCGTCCGAAACACCGGTCTTATTTGGGCAAATTTCGTTTCTTCAAACGGGAAAATTGGGATTTTGGCGTGTGCACCATCCGCCACTTGGCAGCGCTGTCCTCCAAAAGTGACCACATGTATAGCGGGGCCACTCTAGTTCCTGCGGTTCCGCTGTGGTGGATGCTAACAGATGTAGGATCAAATGTGGAGCAGGATGAGTGTAGGGCAGGTTCTGGTCCGGTTCTGGTTGACGTCCCATTTTATGCTCAGGCTTGGACAAACTTGAGGGACCCCGACGATGAGGAATCCGAGATGTCTGAGTGCTGTCGTTTGAAGGCCGAGCATCATCAGATAGCAGAGACAGGCTGCTTGTCCTGTCCACCATGTCACAGGATTCTCTCATCCCAATCACCGCAGAGAGGGGGCCTGATTTTACCACAGAAAAGGCCCGCTTTGTGGACCAGTAAAATACACAAATTCTCTCAGGGATTTTACAGTGAAATTAAAACAAAAAAACAAGAACTAATTCTAAACCTTTCCTGTTTCACTCCAGGGACGAAATACCCTCTTACTTACATAGCACATCCTGGCTTGTGGGCGGATGGGGGGGGGGTTGCTTGGGGGTAAGATTATATGTCATGTTCCTCTATCATTTCTACATCATGTAAATCTGACATATATCATGCACTTGTTTTAAAATCTTTGTGCAAGTATTGATTTTTGTTTAAAATCCAATAAAAATATTTTTGAGAAAGAAAATAGAAACTCAAAAACAAAATCGGTAACACTTTAGTATGGGGAACATATACACCATTAAGTAGGTGCGTATTAGCATGCAAATTAGCAACATATTGGCTCTTCATTGGTCTTTATTAAGCACTTATTAATGCCGTATTCTGCATGGCCTTATTATACAACCAGTAAGCCATGAACTATGAGTTTTCCCTCTATAACCTCAGAAGTATTGCTTATTAGTAGTACCATCTCAATATGCTTTGCTTAGTATGGCCTTCATAAGGTGGTAGTACCACAAGAAGAGTTATTCTCCCTTACTAGCACTTAATGAATATAGTCTGTTCTTACATAACAACACACAAAACTACAAGTGTTCATAGTGTTAAATTACTCTAAATTAAGTCTTTGTTACTTAGAATATGTTCCCCATACTAAAGTGACATCTTGATCATTACTAATTCACTAGTAATTGAGTTTTTTTACTTACTATATGTTCCCCATACTAAAGTGTTACCACAAAATGAAGCTGTTGCTAAAGTGAAACTGTAATTCAAGGTGTAGAACTGGAAATAGGAAAAAAAATATGTCAAATATGTTTGGGGACAGCGACTCTTAAGAAGGGACAACTCGATAAGAAAGGATAACTCGTTGGTCAATTCCCCAGCATATCTTCATTTTTGGCATTTAGGCAATACCCCATTCCACTACATTAACATACACTGCACCCTCTACTTGATCATTATTTTACTCATTTTCATCCATTTTTGTTCCCATTCACCTCTCGGCTGTAATTGTTTTTGATTTTCAATTCTCTTTTTTTCTGATTTCTTTTAAAAAATGTGTTTATTTTACTTCATAAAATTTTTAAAAACAATTTTTTTTCAATTCTCTGCTGTCCCAAAGCATTTTGAAACGGCCTTGTTGCTGTATCGTCCTGTGTCGTCACGAGTATGTTTTTCCACCTCGCCTGCTTCTTCCTGGGGGCAGTTTGAGGGGCAGGTCCCGCATGGAAGGAAGGTGCTTTATAAGTGCGGGGCAAATTAGAGGGCGGTGGACGAGATGATCCAGTAAGTGCTGCGCGTTATTACGGGTGGGTGCGGTCTGCGCGAGGGAGATCGTCTTATCTTGCTGGGATGAGACCGAAGTCCCGCAGGTTTCTACTTTTCATCTCGCCTCCCCACCTGCCTTCGTTTCAGTTTTGACCCAACCGGTCCGGGCATGGCCCAAACGAGCCCGCTGGCTTCTCCCCCGCGGGCTTCGGCAGACTGCCGCTACTGCCAACGCGGAGGCTCCGGTCCCCGATTCGCGTGCCGCGCTGCTGCTGCTGCTGCGCCCGGTTCGGTCGTTCGGGAGTCGGCGGGGGGAAGCCTCGGGCGTCTCCGCGAGAGGCAGCCGCTGCTGGACCGCGGCAGAAGATGCTGTCCGCCGGAACAGCTCAGCAACGACTTCCCCGACGACCCGGAGTTCAGGGAGGTGGTCCGGAAGGCAGAACAAGCCATCGAGGAGGAGATCTTTCCGGAGAGGATTTACCAGGGATCCAGCGGGAGCTACTTTGTCAGAGACTCTCAAGGGGTGACGTTACAGGGAGATGTTTGTTTGTTTGTTTGTTTGTTGTGAAGGATAGGCTGACATGATGCACGCGGGATAAGACAAGATAAGATGAGATGAGATGAGATAACACAAGACAAGACTTCGTTGTCCTGAAGGAGATGTGTCTCGGACACATACAGTATCTGCTGGGAAAAACCCAAATAACGTGGCACAGGCACAGACCGCCTGCTGCGCAACACACCTGTAGGCGTCATAATGCTGCACGCATAATATGTCCAGCAAAGTCTCGTCTCACCAACATAGTCATCGTAAAGTCATCATAAAGTACAGTTTATGATACGTGTGTACAGTTAAAATTGCAAGCATATAGGAATCCTGGGGAATTCTGCTTAACATATATGAAAATATCCAACCGAGGTTCATAAAAAATGAACTGTTGGGTGATGATGTCGAACCCGAGGCTGGGCGATAACTCAGTATTATAATTCATCGTCTTTCAATGGTATATCGGAAAACTAGTTTTGGTGTTTGGTATTATTATCGATATCTTGTGAAATGTTCTTCAGAATTATATATTATTATCGATATCTTGTAAAAAAAATTTCTTCAAAATTAAATTATTCTAAAATATAAAGTGATTTTTGTGATGGTAATATTGTCCATATCATCCAGCACTAACCATGCCAATAAAATACTACTCCCTCCAATAGATAATATTCCCCTCCAATATTTCAAAACTCATTTCGTGAGAACTTACTGGTGGTGGGTTCTAGTAATCATTCATCTATACCACAAAACTGTGTATTAAGACTTGGAAATATGCAAATTTCCCAACACGCCATGCTGTTGAAAGACGACAGATGGTAGTGGTGAATAGGTGCCCGGCCCTGTGTGGCTCACGCTGACAGGTCCCACTTACCTCGTCCTAAATAGAGCATGGTCTTGTCATCCAAAATGATCAGATCTGACCACCGAACGCAGGGTGTTATTGCTGCCTCGTGACTTTGTTACACCGGATGAAGCAAACCATCTGACTGACCCCCTTAATCATGACACCAATAACCCCGCCATGGCTCCATGGCAGCAGAAAGATCCCCTGCCGGCCGCAGCTTCCAGGAAAGAGCCAGCCGGAGCAGGCCTGCATTGCTCACATATCTGTGAGATCTCCCACAGACCTGTTGAGAAAAGGCTCCCCCCTGGCCACTTAAAAACACGTTTGCTGTCCCGAGGGCCTGCGTGATAGATAACATGGCGCAACACAGAAGCGGTCGTGGTTGTTTTTTGACAGTCCAGCTGATTACTGCAGCCTCCCTATCCGGAGATAATTGCTTAACCTTGCTGCCCATGCTCTCAGCACGTGCATCGATGAAAGATCGGGCGAATCGAAAAGTTCAACCTCGGATTACACCGTCGTGTTGATTATACACCCATTATAAAACACAAGAGGAAGTTTGTTTCTGAAAGGCACTGTTGCCAGACAGACCTACTTGCAGGCAGACAGAGAGGCCGACTCTGTCCCGGAGTCAACTACAACAGAGCTGATCATGTGAGGAAACTTAACTTAATCAGATTGACATAAATAAGTTGGGAAGCCATTCCAATTCTGCTTTGTTAGTCACAGCGAGCATCTGCTTTGCTCATGAATTGTCTCCTAAAGCTAATGGCAGACGGGAAGCCTTTGGTGTTGTTATGACAGGGTAGAAACCCCCCGCCTGCTTCATGCAGACCCTGCTACCCGTAGAGATGATTACAAGCTGCAGACCATCGGTGAAAGGTTGTGTGACCGTGACACTGCACTCGACTCTGCTGCTCTCCTTGAATGTGGTTTTTGATGGGGGAATGGAGGATCTGATTTCAGTGATGGGTCTCTGTTTGCAGAAGGTCATTGGCATCTTCAAGCCGAAGAACGAGGAGCCCTACGGCCAGCTGAACCCCAAATGGACCAAATGGCTGCAGAAGCTGTGCTGTCCGTGCTGCTTCGGCCGCGACTGTCTGGTCCTCAACCAGGGCTACCTGTCGGAGGCCGGAGCAAGCCTGGTAGATCAAAAACTCGAGCTCAACGTAGTCCCCAAGACCAAGGTAGGGACACTTGTCCACAATCACGAAAAACAAATCATGGAGAGAAGTTTTTGCTAAAAAGTAATCCTATCATTGTAGGATTAATATTTAGGATTGTAGGATTACTACTACTACTACTGTCATGACTACAGGATTACTACTACTACTACTACTACTACTACTACAGGAGTAGTACTACTACTACTATCATTGTAGGATTACTACTAATACACCAAGTATTAGTAGGGGTATATTTGCGAAATAGTAATCACATCATAGCTGGGAATGCATATCATGAGTGCACTTAGTGTACGTGTGCCTTACGCCATCGAGAGGCATTGAATAGCAAAATCAAAGTACAAAGTAGATTTACTTTGCCACATATCATAACAGATAAACCCATTGTCATAAGAGCATAAAATATCAGGTATAGGTAGAGGGAGGGAACAACAATAGGCACAGATAATGACGGCATGCGTCTAAGTAAGGGCACAGTGGTAATAGCTGACACCAATAGCAGTATTAGATGAGTCATATTAGCTGCAAAATACCACAAGACAGTTTTCAGACCTCGCTTGGAGGCTATTTAAGGATTAAGGATTAAGACCTTTCTTGGAGGAAGTAAATGTGTCAGTAGCTGTGATGGGAGGCCAGCAGCAGGTCATTCCAACATCTTGCAAAGGTTTGGACTCAGAGACTGTCCTTTCTGTGCAGGGAGTAGCAGCCTGCAGGTTTTTCAGAAGCTTTTGCACTTCATCATAACACATTCCCACTACAGTATTTATCCCCCCACCCTTTTTTCTGACAGATTATCTCTTTCTTTCTAAATCCTCGTCCCCGTCCTCTTTGTTTCTTGCCATCGTCTCCAGGTGGTTTACCTGGCGAGTGAAACGTTCAACTATAACGCCATAGACAGGGTGAAGTATCGGGGGAAGAAGCTGGCCTTGGAGAAGGTGCCCAAAGTGGGCCAGCGCTTCCAGAGGATAGGTCTGCCTCCGAAGGTAAAACCTCTTGTGTAGCCATACGTTGAAATGACTTGTTCTGTTGTTTGCAGCACTTTTCATTCTTAAAAATGGACAACTAGGGGTACCCGGGTAGCGTAGCGGTCTATTCCGTTGCCTGCCAACAGGGGGATCACAGGTTTGAATCCCCGTGTTACCTCCGGCTTGGTCGGGCGTCCCTACAGACACAATTGGCTGTGTCTGCGGGTGGGAAGCCAGATGTGGGTGTGTCCTGGTCGCTGCACTAGCGCTTCCTCTGGTCAGTCGGGGCGCCTGTTCGGGGGGGGGGGGTTGGAGGGAATAGCAAGATCCTCCCACGTGCTACATCCCTCTGGTGAAACTCCTCAGTCAGGTGAAAAGAAGTGGCTGGCGACTCCACGTGTATCGGAGGAGGCATGTGGTAGTCTACAGCTCCCCGGATCGGCAGAGGGGGCGCAGATAGCATCCGGATGTGGGCCACTTCAGGCAATGATGCGGCACTGGTGGTCTTCTTCTGGCCCTGACAAAATGGATGAGAGCCTGAAGTGGCCCACATGTGTAGTAGCAAATATGGCCCAAATATGCCAAATCACATGTGGGCCTTTTCTGGCAAGAATGTGGTGCTCTCAGCAACATGTGATCTGCATGTGACCCTGAAGTGGCCCGTGTGGTAAATGGTGAATATGGCCCAAATATTACAAAAGAAATATGGGCCACCTTTGGCAAATATGTGGCACATGCAGCATTGCTATGGCTTGGTTCTGGCCCGGATCTGGCAAACAGGAGTGGACCTCCCAAGGGCCCAAGTCAGGTATGGGACAGGTCTGGGCCACAGCAATGTTGCTATCTGGGGGTGGAGCAGTGACCGGGATGGCTTGGAAGAGTGGGGTAATTGGGCAAGTACAATTGGGGAGAAGCAAAATGGACGACTTGATTTCATGTTCTGTAATATGTAGCACTCACATGTCAATTGAAGGCCCCCCCCCCTTCCCCACATGGCACAGATAGGGTCGTTCCAGTTGTTTGTTGAAGGGTGCAAGGATGCCGATCATTGGCTGAAACGGTTCGAAGTGGACCCGCTCCCCGGGGACACAAGTCGGCAGTTGCAGCTACAGTTTGAACGACTGGTTGTCCTAGATTACATCATCAGGAACACAGGTCAGAGTTGCCCAACGAAGGCAGATGTGTTTCATGGCAATACAAGGCTCTCTCACTGAGACTGTGTTATAAGATACATGCTGGGTTTTCTGCTTGTAGACAGAGGAAATGACAACTGGCTCATAAGATATAACCATTCAACGGACGCTGCAGCGATTCCTGTAAGTAAGCATCAATAATGTATGGCTACTCCGTTTAAAGCCAGCCCCTGTCTGGAGGGGCTACACATTCAGTAGGAGAAACAAATGTGAAATATTGGCCTTCGACCCAAGCTGAATTTTGCAGAAAGTCTTTCATATTCAAACACTGCACTGCAATTTATACAGCGACGTGAAGCAAAAGCTATTTACCTGCTTTCCGTTACGCCTCACTAGTTTAGCCTGCTCCTTTTGAAACTCAAGGCGTTGCACATGGTGACGTATTTGCCAGAGGGAGGAGTAAAGTCACATTTCGTGTGTGTTTGCAGGATAAAGACTGGGTGGCGGTGAAGGATTCGGTCGTCAGACTGGTCGCTATAGACAATGGCTTGGCTTTCCCCCTCAAACACCCAGACTCCTGGAGAGCCTGTACACCATGCCAAACACACACACACACACACACCATCATAGCATGAACTAGCCAATATCTTTGACTGAATATTTTGATATCGATGATGTGACCATTGGTGCTTTGATAAGATATTTACACTTACGAAAATGTTGATAAAGGATCATTAGTAATGTGGACATGGGGCGTCCGGGTGGCGTAGCGGTCTATTCTGTTGCCTACCAACACGGGGATCTCCGGTTCGAATCCCCGTGTTACCTCCGGCTTGGTCGGACGTCCCTACAGACACAATTGGCTGTGTCTGCAGGTGGGAGGTGGGTGGATATGTGTCCTGGTTGCTGTACTAGCGCCTCCCCTGGTCGGTCGGGGCGCCTGCTCGGAGGGGGAACTTGGGGGAATAGCGTCATCCTCCCACGCGCTGCGTCCCCCTGGTGAAACTCCTCACTGTCAGGTGAAACTCCTCACTGTCGGGTGAAACTCCTAACTGTCAGGGGAAACTCCTCACTGTCAGGGGAAACTCCTCACTGTCAGGGGAAAAGAAGCGGCTGGTGACTCCACATGTATCAGAGGAGGCATGTGGTAGTCTGCAGCCCTCCCCGGATCGGCAGAGGGGGTGGAGCAGCGACCGGGACGGCTCGAAAGCGTGGGGTGGTTGGCCAAGTACAATTCGGAGAAAAGGGGGGGGGGCAAACAAAAACTAAAAGAATTAGTAATCTGGATATGATGACCAAGCAAGTAGACAATCATTGTTCGAGTAAGCTCAGAAAAGTGTCCCGCTTTACTCTAATGTAGCCTTTAAGACCAGGGAATGACAACATTTGTGTTACTGTGTCACCATACAATGCTAACCAAAATGCCAGACCATATCTAGTCTCATACATATGTCATGATATTGATATCATATGGATACATCTCCCAGCTTTACCTTTCTCTTCCATCACAGACCCTTTCTACTGGGCCTGGCTGCCTCAGGCTAAAGTGCCTTTCTCTCAGGAGATCAGGGAGCAGGTGCTCCCCAAACTCACTGACCCCACCTTCATCCAAGACTTGGAGGAAGACCTCTATGAGCTCTTTAAGGTCAGAACAGGACCACACAGACACTATCTGTGCCCAAAGAAGTTGTTTTGTTTTTTTCCTGTCAGTCATAAACATATATAGGCTTGCATTAGTGTATGCTTTAAATACCGTCGCGGATTCAGGGGGCAACAGGGGAACCGCCGCAGCCGGGACGTGAACCCGGGTCTCCCGCACCACGGGCGACTGCGCTAACCAGTCAACTAAAGGGTCCGACCTATTAGCCCAGGGCGAGCGAGTCTAGTCATCCGTGGTGGTTTCACTACCCCCCCCTCCCCTCCTTCGGGAAGCGCGTCCCCGCGCTTCAGCATATCACCTCCCTCACGCCTCTGGGCGCACGTGCTTTCGATGGCCTCCCGGTCTCACCATCCCACTTCTGACACAAATGTAGCTAATTCAGGGGGCAGTCGGGAACCGTCGCAGCCGAGACGTGAACCCGGGTCACTGCGCTAACCAGTCAACTATATGGTCCGACCCGTTAGCCAAGGGCCAGTGAATCTAGTCATCCGTTGGTTGTTACAATACAACGTGCAATGTTTCATGCATGGGCATATATGATATGCACCGCATGTTGTACATTTTGATTGCATGCAAGTGAATTTGTGTTTTTGAAATATGATGTGTTTTTCTGTACCACGAAGCAGCTTGAGCTCAGACAAACGGTGCCAGCTCTGGTGTCAATGGCGTCAACTCTGCAGCAGGGATGCCCAGAAATGCCAGCTGTTTTTGTGGCGCCGGTTAACATGAACACTTTTGTTTAGGGTGATAATAATGCTGAATCTTCTGGACGATAATTATTAATACAAGCCAAGTCAATTCAAGTCAATTCTATTTGTATAGCCCAATATCACAAATTAAAAATTTGCCTCAGTGGGCTTTACAGCAACCACAACATCCTGTGCTTAGACCCTCACATCGGATAAGGAACATCTTATCTCCCAACAAAAAACCCTTTAACAGGGAGAACACACACACACACACACACACACATATAAATAACTTTGGTAAAAGAAACACTCAACGGTAGGGAAGGTACTCAACAAATATGGAGGAACATAATCCAGTGAGTCAAGTACATTCTTTATGAGACAGTACAAGCCTGTTTCATGCCATAAGCTGTCAGCTGATGATTGCTTATGACATAAAACAGGCTTGTATTGTCTCATAAAGAATGTACTTGACTCACTGGATTTCCTATACTATATATATATATATACATATACATATATATATATATATATATATATATATATATATATATATATATATATATATAGATGCCTGATGTTTTTCTTTCTCTACATTTTTTACATGATTCATAATGATCACAGGAATATTGAAAAGATACCAACATCCTGACTTTGACACCCACTCTTCTGTTTCACTGATTGTTAAGTCATTTCTGTGATTGCTGAGATGTAAATGTAAAACCAAGGGTCAGAGACCGGCACTAGAGCTATAACAATATAGCAATAACTGTGTTTCCCTGCACAACAATAGGTTGCCAATCAATCAATCAAGTTGCATTCTAAACTTGGCACAAAAAGTAAGGACATTTGTGTTTGGTGGGTTATTTCTTTGTTGTAACAGTGCTTCTTGGCAATACATCTTATATCAGGCAGCTGATTGTCAGCACCTGGGGTACCAGAAGCTCAAAACAAGAGTCAATAGCAACAGCAAAATAAGCTGTTTGGCATCGGCAGAGAAAAATTGTCAAATTGGTTATGGGCGCAGCCTGAGGAGTAAGTTTCACTTGAACATTGGGGGGGGGGGGACACATTTAGCGGGGGGTCAGGGGGTCCTCCCCCTGGAAATTTTGAGCATCACACATTTTATTTCCTGCATTCTGGTGAATTTGTATGCACCAATTTGCTAATTTTCTACATCAATTTATTGTGGAAATGTCTTATTTATGTAAAAGAAAAACAACTTTCAGATAGGCTAGCCTATAGTGACACAAAAAGGAAAATAATGAAGTAGACTGTCATTATATATTTCAAATATTTATTCTCCTTCAGCTAAAGGGTGGTGTACTGGGCTAGACAAGCAAGCTGGCTAGCTACGTTACTTACACTTGCTTACACGATGATTCATGCTCCGGTCCCCTGGTTGTCAGGAGCAACTGTAAGACAGCAACGAGGTCGGCAATCCCAGTGGCAAGGTTAAAATGGTATGGTCCAAGCATAGGGGTGTATGAAATCGTTGGAAAACAAGTATGAATGACATTTTAAGTAGTTCGACTATCTTGTGTTGTTATTTTACCTTTTTGGCGAGGGAGTTAACATTATCATTCATGATATATTTTTTGGGGGGGGACAAATTCACCTCTTCTAAATATTGAGGGGGACATGTCCCCCCTGACCCTCCCATAAGTTACGCCTGTAGGCGCAGCCCACATACTCAGCTCTGCTGCGCATCTACAAATGCATGTTCCTTACCAATGTGGCGCCATTTAAAAGGGAAATAAACAGGCTTTCCAACGGTATAAGATTTATTGCCAAGAAGCATCGTTACAACAAAGAAATAATCTACCAAACACAAATTTCCTTGCTTTTTGTGCTAAGTATATATTAGTGCTTTTCTATCTGCAACGGCCACGGCCAAAAAAAAGAGCATGTTAGAGAAATATGACTTGGAGAGCTTGAGTCACGTTCACACGACACCGGTCTTGCTAAAAACGAAAAAGTTTTCCCTTCACGTTTTAATAAAGTTCCGCGTGCAGACGACATCGTTTCGAAAACGATCCGCATGCACACGGATCCGCAAAAAAACCCCAAAAACGACTGAAAACGCTGTAGTATGCATGCCCGGCCAGTAGTTAGAGGTAAAACTTTGTAGTAGAGAGCCGTTCCGGTGGACCCGAATAACACCGCGCGCATGCGCACAAACGCCTTCTTCTCATAAAAGTACACTTTTCCAGCCATTCATTCTCGTCAACAACGCCATTCACAACGTTTTCCCACCAGCGGCTTGTTCTTCCGGGTCTTGTTCAAAACCGTCTTTTGGTTGCCCTCCGTCGACGTACGGGTGGATTGAGAATTCGGCGCATGTAAATAACGCGTCTCCGCTGATCACAGTAATGGTGCAACAAATCTACACTTTTTGCTGGAGGAGCGTTAATAAACTTAGCAGAGATGACAGCTCGGTTAACGTCGTCTTCTGACTCGCCTCAGGTACGCCGTCTGACGGAAAACACAACACGCATGCGCGAAGCGGGGCCGTGACGTCAACGTTTTCGCAGGAACCGGATTCGCTGAGTTTACACGGCGACGCGGGAGCTGCGTTTGCGGAAGACTTCGCTCTGGAACCGGGTTTCAAACGGCCACAAGGCAACAACGCTTCACCGTTTTATGTTGAAAACGTCGCCGCGTAGGGGCCGTTTACGCGGAGGGGGGTCAAAGGAAGGTGACAGAGACGAAGGACACTTGCATTTGCGCTGTACCTTGGTGAGCAGGTGACAAAAAAAACATAAACTCAAACGTGTGTTTTCCTTGCTGCAGAAGGATCCGGGTTTCGATCGGGGCCAGTTCCACAGCCAGATCTCGGTGATGCGAGGCCAGGTGAGCGAGACTCGACAAACCGCGCCTCCCCATGTGTCGTCACCATGCAAACATTTAAATGACTCTGCTGCGTGTTTTATTGGTAACGCTTTTAATTACATGCCATTCATTACACAGGGATTACCAAGTCATATACGAGTAAAATAGATGTAATTGAACCAGGGGCGATTCTAGGATCAGAGCTTTAGGGGTGCTGAGCACCTAGAGTGCTGGCCGGCCAGGCAAGATAAATTTGGGGGTGGGGGGGTGGATCAAACCATTTTCGAAGCATGGGGGGTGCTGTATTTTTGTTGTTAAAATATTACGTTTAAACCATATACTGGATATGGTTTTGACATTTCTCCAGCTTATTAACCATGGACATACAGTAAAAAATAAAAAATCTCTTCAATTTTAGGGGTGCTGGGGTTCAATTTAGGGGTGCTGCAGCACCCCCAAAAACTGGCTAGAAACGCCTATGAATTGAACTATGATGAGTGGTAATTACTGTGTACTATATGAGTAACCCAGGGGCTTTTCTTTGTCTCTGCTTTGCGTCCTTGTCATTATGATGGGGCATTACATGTAATCTAACACTGTGTGGGATAAATTCACAGGTCACGTCGTACCCAAACACTTGAATATATGGTGCATATTTTTTTAAGACTATATGGTGAATATTAATTGTGGTGCTATCTTTGGGATATTCTATTTATCCCTACGACACAAATGATTCAAGATACTTGTGTTTGGTACAGTGTGATTTGCGAATTTATCCCAAACAGTGAGTGATGGACATTATACTTAACATCACATTATAATGACAAGGAAGCAAACTAGAGAATATGGAGAAGTCCATTTTTAACTATCATTTTCCCCAGCCCTCAGCAGTGCAACACAAAGACAGAAACACAACCAAACTACAAGAACACATATATCCAAACTGCAAAAAAACTACAAACACACATACATCCAACACATTAAAAAAAAAATCACTGTCCAAGAGAACGAACGCCAGGATGACTGTTCGGAACTGCCGGTCTGCATGGGCTAGCAGTTAGCTTAGCCTGTCCTACTTCCACGTCCTGTCCAACTGCCCTCGGTGTTTCCCCCTCGGACCCAGCTCCACGCAGGGCTGTGGTGCCTGGGCCCACAGGATGCAGCAGACCAGGCTCCCCCGGGGCCAATCCAATGCCAGCGCTCCCATCCAGACACCTTCAACACACCTCTCTGCACGCCACAAGCTGACACCAAAAACACAGTCAACACCCGCCGTCAGACCGCCCTCGGTGTTATCTGAACTGCCGGTCTGCATGGGCTAGCAGTTAGCTTAGCCTGCCCCGCTACTGCGTCCTGTTAGACCACCCTCGGTGTTTCCTCTTCGGGCACAGCTCCAAGCAGGGCCGTAGTTCCTGGGCCCACAGGATGCAGCTGACCAAGCTCTCCCACCCGTCAAATGAAGACACAAACTTAGATGCAGATGTAGACAAAGACACTGTATAGACGGTACTGGATGAGGCTGCAGCAAACATAAGTTCATGCTACCACCTTCCCACACCGGTACTGGGTGAGGCCGCTGCAAACGTGAATTCGTGCTGCCATCTTCCCACACTGGAAGTGGAAATGGAACTCAGTCATTACCACTCATTACAGTTCGGCTACATCTATTTTACTTGTACATTACTTAGTTATTTCTGTGTACTGAATGACCTGCGATTCAAAGGGTTATTGTGTTTTCTAATCAGATCCTGAACCTGAGCAAAGTCCTGAAGGACATCAAGACGCCCCTCCAGCTGGTGCAAATGCCACCGGTCACTGTAGAGACAGCCAGGGCCCTGCAGAGGGCCAACAACGGCTCCTACACACACAGCCTCCAGAGCAAGAGACCCTTCTTTACCTGGTGGTAGTGGGAGAGGATATGCACGCCTTCCTTGCATCTTTACAAGAAGCACCGCCATATCATCTCTGAGGACTAGTATTACAAATGAGATGATGAAATGGGAGGACGATACAAGAGGAGGCAAGAAAATGGTGAATCCAAAGGGGGAATTTATGGATGGAGATGATGGATGTTGATGAATGACAGGATGAAACCTTGTCAGCGTCTGCTAAGGTACTGCAAGGCAACAACAAAATAAACCTGAAATGGCCTCCGTTCAAACCCTGGGCCTTCTGCGGATGCTGCTCGACCCTTAGTCAATATCAGTGCGGTCCATTTCGCAGTTTGTATGACGTCCAACTTGTTTGAACGATAAATAGTTTCTTATAGCGTTGCAGCGCTGTTAAGAGTTGCTGCTGGCTTCTCTGTTGGCATTTTCCATTATTGACATAGAAATGTGTGTATGCATTTTTATATTTGTCTATAATGCATCTGAGCAGAGAATGATTAGACACTTGAATGTTTCGGGTTATTACATCTGGAATGACACAACATTCCCTGTGCTTGCCTTGCGTCATAAGGAGCAACTCAGCCGTGGGGCTTCACGATGTTTCACTACCGTCTGTGAAATGAGCTGTCACTTCAGAGTTGGTGGTAAATCATCCGTTGCAAATGAAGACAAGGCTTGACCAAATCATCAGGACAGCACTTTAAAATGCCTACCCGCCAACTTTAGAAAGCACTGCCCAGATAGCAGACACATTTGGGCCTAATCTGGGACACTTTTGGTACTTACGGCTCAGTTACAGTACTGGCAACTGTTGTGTGGACCAGATGTGGCTCAAATGTCATAAGCCGGGCCTGACTTGGGTTACGGCAAGTGTTGTTTGGGCCAGACACGGCTCAAATGTAATGAACGGGGCTTGACTTGGGTTACAGCACACACTATGTGGGCCAGATGTGACCAAAGTGTGGCTGAGTTGAGGCAGCCACACTCACCCTGAGTCAACGCCGTCATTCAAGGCCAAATGTGGGCCGTAAGATACCTGCAGATGTGGGCCATATTTGGGCCAAAGATTCTTTGCTATCGAAAGGAGCCAGTTGAGGCGGTTCGGGCATCTGATTAGGATGCCTCCTGGCGCCTTCCTTTGGAGGTTTACCGGGCATGGCCAATTGGGAGGAGACCCCGGGGTAGACCCAGAACTCGCTGGAGGGACTGCATGTCCAATCTAGTCTAGGAACGCCTTGGGATCCCCAGGAGGAGCTGGAGGGCCTTGCTGGGGAGAGGGACATCTGGAGTGCCCTATTTAGCTTGCTGCCACCGCGACCCGACCCCGAAAAAGCAGCTGAAGATGAGATGAGATGAGATATGAGATGAGATTCCTTGCTATCTGGGTGGTGGTGGGGGGCTGTTTTGGCCGCCATCTTATTTGTTCTACCTCTGACCTCTGAGTGATATCCCATTCCTTTTAGGGCGACAACTAAAAGAGCTTAGGACACAGTCCATTTTCTGAGGATGTCAAATGTCTTTGTCATAATTAATGTAGGGGCCGGAGACAGGGGATGGACACATGTTTGTTTGTCTCAGGGTGTATAAACGTGACAATGTAGTAAACTTTTTTTTTATTTCTCTAAAAAAGTTAGAGAAATCATTGCAATCTTTTTCTTTTTGTGATCTACCCTCATTATTTTGGCCTAGCAGCTACCAGACTTCCAACCAACTGTACTGCGCGCAAACATTTTGCGCCCCCAGTGGATATAGTCATCTATTACGTCTCCATTTTTATTCCCATTTTATTTAATTTATTTATTTTATTATTTTTCCATGTGTTTATTCCCCCAGAACGCATTTATTTCAATATAACATACACGTGTGAAGGGACAGACGTGTCAAATGGCCCAGTTTAGCTTTTCCCATTACAGCTCTGCATTTTCTCTGCATTCCGCCAAAACCAGTTCTGCCAGTCACCAGCAGATGGCTCTCCATTCTCGGTCCATGTCTCTCCGTTAGGAAGACGTTCAGGTTTCGTTTGAGATTTTAAAGATTATTTTTTAGCGCTGTTGCCTCCAAACGGATTTTGCGTTGATAATGCAATGTAAAACGTTAATATATTAAAGAACACAAACATTGTTATCCACATTATTTTTGTCTTGTACACTCAAAGTTTTTGTTTTATTAAAATATAGACCAATGAAAGAACTTTAGTTTGGGGTTAAACCTTGTGTGGATGAGGTTCTCATGGAAGATGTGGGGTGTGCATATATTGAATAAAAGGAGATTATTAAAATGCCTATACTGTACCTGGCTAATTCATAAAATTAAGTTAAAAAAATGCAACAACATGTTGCAGCCTCACTCGGCCCTGCTCAGGGTGCAGAGGACAGTGCCAGTATGTGCAGACACAGGTGTGTATCGATGTATAGACACAGGAAATGGCTGCCATCTTGTCCAACCTGCTTGTCTGGAAGGTTAATTAAAATATAGCATATGAAAACAATGCATGAACAATAGTTTGAAAATCAAACAAGACATGCATGTTAGGGTTGATACTCCGGTCTGTGCCCCCTGACCAAGGCAAGGGGAAGCAATGACTGGAGTTGGTCCCCGGATGCTGCGCGGCGGCTGCCCACTGCTCCTGGCTACACAGCTAGGATGGGTTAAATGCAGAGAATAAATTTCATTTGTATGTATGTACAAAATATGTCCTCTTAAAATGGTTTGTCATCTTCCAGGATACAAGATTGTCTTTTTTTTCTTTTACTATAGTTGTTTATCTGTGAAGTGCTTCGAGAGCTGTCTCCTCAGATGAGAAGCACTATACAAACTCAGTATTATCCATCCATCCATTATCTGAACTGCTTATTATCCTGCTCTCAGGCTCACTGGAGCCTATCCAGGCAGGCATTGGGCGGCCGGCGGGGAGACAAACTGGACAGGCCGCCAGTCCATCACACAGCGTCGACATACAGGGTCGACATACACAGACAAGACACACACACACACACACACACACACACACACACACACACACACACACACACACCTAGGGACAATTTACTGCGGCCGATTCACCTGGCCTACATGTCTTTGGACTGTGGGAGGAAACCGGAGCACACGGAGGAAACCCACGCAGACACGGGGAGAACATGCAAACTCCACACAGAGGACGACCCCCAAGGTTGGACTACCCCGGGGCTCGAACCCAGCACCTCTTGCTGTGAGGCGACCGCGCTAACGACTGCGCCACCGTGCCGCCCCTCAGTATTATCATTATTATTGTTAGTATTAGCATTGTAGCGAATTCGGGGGGCAACCACAGGAACTGCCGCGGCCGGGACGTGAACCCGTATCGCCCGCGCCGCGGGAGACATCGCTGACCGCTCGGCTAAAGGGTCAGACCCTTCAACCAGCGGCCAACGTGTCTACTTATCCATGCACGTTACGGTATTAAAGAATATTCTATTATATTCTATTAAAAACAACCCTCCCCCCTCACAAAAATCAGTTATAAAGTACTGTGGCGATCGTAGAAGCAACGACAAAGGTAACTTTGCAGCCCCATTTATTGACCTCCGCTCTCCGGTTGGCCGGCCGGCCTGCCCGTTTACCAGCCCCCCGAGCTTGTTCTCAGCCAGCCACGTTCACTCCCTCGTCCCGCCTGTCCTGCTCAGCTCAGCTCAGCTCTTGTTAGCCGCCATCTTGCCGCCGCACGGTGCGTACAGGATTGCGGCTGCCGGCGCCACGGGGTCCTAATCCTGTCCAACTTCGTCTCTGCGCTTGCCTCCGAGGACTGCGACCTGTCCACGTCGGCTGCCCTCTCTCCCCGGCCACCACATGAGGATAAGGGCCAGACTTGCCACAGGGAGAACCTCGAACAAGCTGAGAAACCACCGGCTCAAGCAGTTTCTCAAGCCCCGCCGTTTGCTGTCGTGCCTGCTGCTGCTCCTGCTGTCCCTGTGCCCCTCACCACCAACCCCCCTGCCACGTCTGCTACTGTCCCCGCTCCGCCTGTCCCCCTCATCATCCGACCCCCCCACCTATTGACCCCTTAACCACCTCCCTGGTCGTCGGTAGCTCTGTGGTGCGGGACATCTCCCTGCCCCAGTCTACTGGCCCTTCTAAAACTCTGTTTTCCGGGTGCCCGGGTTATGGATTTACACCGGAGGCTCCCTACCATCCTGGCCAAGCACCCCAACATTCACACTCTCACTCTCCACATCGGTATAACGACATCATGTACCGTGAGTCTGAGGTTTTAAAAGATAATTTCCTTAATTTGTTTTCTTCCCTTTCAGACCTGGGTCTTAAGATTGTTGTTTCTGCCCCCCTCCCTTCCCGCCGGAGAGGACGTGAGAGGTGGTCTACACTTTATGCTCTCCACCACTGGTTAAAAAACTGTTGCGCAGCTACTGGTCTTGAATTTGTAAATAAATTTGACCTGTTCTAGGCGAGACCCCTCCTGCTGAAAAAGGATGGCCTCCACCCAAACCAAACTGGTGCTCAGCTGCTGTCACGTAACATCGGACAGTGCCTAGCTAAATGACATCAGGATTATGATGTATGCAATATTCAGACTGTCATCTCAAATGCGGAGACCAGGGCAAAGAGAGTTTTGAGCAGTCTTATTTGGTCCCTCTGAAATGTCTTGGCCCTGTAGAAAGGCCCAGCCATGATAAAAAGCTAAACCTGGTTCTGTTAAATATCAGGGCACTTGGAAATAAGACCTTCTCTATAAATGATCTTATCTGTGAGGAGAAGCTAGATTTTATTCTTTTAACAGAAACTTGGCTTGGTTCAGATGGAACTGCCCGTCTAGCTGAAGCCTCTCCTCCAAACTACAGTTTCATCCACTCTATACGTGAGGGTAAGAGAGGTGGAGGACTGGCAACCATTTTCTCAGATGTTTTTAAATGTAAGCACTTGCATCTAGGCAGTTTTTCATCCTTCAAGTATCCGGCGATCTTATTGGAAAGTCAATCTTCTGTGTTACTGGTTACTATTTATCAGCCTCCAAAGCATACAGCCTTATTTTTACCTGAAATATCAGAACTACTGTCGATTTGTTTTAGTAATTATGACAGAATTTTAATTTCTGGGGACTTTAATTTGCATGTGGATAACGTCTCGGACGGCAAAGCTATGGAGTTTGTACAGCTTCTGCTTTCCTTTGATTTTATTCAACATGTTGTTGGGCCGACCCACAACCTTGGCCACACCCTAGATTTGGTAATCTCTAGAGGCCTGAATATTGCTGTTGACAAGATTGTTGATACTGATTTATCCGATCACTACTGTTTGTTTTTCACATGATTGTCTCTGACTTAGCAAAAAAAAACACAAGAATGTATCATAAAAAGATGTTTTCTTAGTCCTTCTGCAGTCATTAACTTCCCTCATCACCTGCGCAGTATTCCTCGGTCAGCTGATATTTCCTCAGTGCATGATAAAGTTAACCACTTCGACTTTAAAGTAGAGTCAGCTCTCGACATATGAAAACTAAGAAAAAAATCACAGACTACAGTAATACCCCGGAAGACTGAGCAAATACGTTTGCTCAAGAGGGAGTGCCGTAGAGCAGATCAAATATGGAAAAAAGTAAGCTTACAATCCATGGCGAGATTTTTAGAAAATCTGTATTTGTTTATAACAAAGCTCTGCGCTGCGCAAGGCAGGCTTATTTCTCTGGCATTATAAACGAAAACCGGAACAACTCCAGAGTCTTATTTTCCACAATCGATCACCTTATAAATCCTCCCAGTCTCATGAGCAGTTATGCCCTGCATCTAAATCAAAATGTAATGAGTTTGCATCATTCTTTGATAATAAAATCATTAATATCCGAGCAGGTATCATAAATAAGGTTGTTAATCCAAACAGTCAAACTACTAGTAACGACTCTCGGAGAAATCTAATTTCCTTTTGCAAAATTAGTGAGGAGGAACTTCGTAAAACCATCTTGCAGATGAAGTCATCCACCTGCTCTCTGGATGCAATTCCCACTGCCTCTTTTAAAGATGTCTCAGATAGTTTGATTGGGGATGTTTTGGATATTGTAACTCCTCTTTAGAAATGGTTATCTTTCCTAATTCACTGAAAACGGCTATAGTAAAGCCCTTTCTTGATCCGTCGGTGCTGAGCAATTATAGGCCTATTTTGTTAGTCTTTCTGACCATGTCTCAGACAAACTTGTAATTTTCTCAGGTATTCCACAGGGTTCGATTCTTGGTCCTTTATTGTTCTACCTGTACATGCTGCCACTTGGGAAAATCTGTGATCATGGAGTGAATTTCCATTTTTTTATGCTGATGATACTCAGTGATATTTATTTGTAGCGCCGGATGACCCCAATGCTCTCAATCCCTTGATGAATTGTCTGTCAAGTATTAAACAATGGATGAGTGAAAATTGTCTCAAATTGAACGAAGACAAGATGGAAATTCTCATTATAGGCACTAATGCGCAGAGAGAAATTATATCAAATAGAATGGGAAGTCTGGCTGTACAGAATAAGACTGTAGTAAAAAAATCTGGATGTCATCATTGTTGATATGTGATTTAAAATCCAACTCAGAGTCAATGTTACAAAGGGTGCCTTTTTTCACCTAAAAAATATTGCTAGAATTAGACCCTACCTCTCACTGGAAGACGCCAAAAAGGTGACACATGCTTTTAGCTCTTCGCGTCTAGACTATTGCAATGCACTTCTTACTGGTTTACAAAAAAAAAGTATCGATAGGCTGCAACTAGTGCAGAACACGGCAGCAAGGGTCGTAACAAAAACCAGGATGAGAGATCACCTTACCCCAGTTTTAACATCTTTACATTGGCTTCCTGTAGCTTTGAGGATTGATTTTAAAATTATTTTATTTGTGTTTAAAGCTCTACATGGTTTAGCACTCTCATACCTATCTGACTGCTTATCTGATTATGTTCCGAGCCGCTCTCTTAGATCTTCTGGTGCTGGCCTGCTCAATGTCCCTAGAATGAACTACAAAAAGTGTGGCGAAGCAGCATTTTGTTTTTATGCACCGACGGCTTGGAATATACTCCCCCAACAAATAAGAGAAGCAACGTCCATAGATAGTTTTAAGAATTAGCTCAAGACCCATTTTTATGTTCTTGCTTTTAATTAATTCCATTTTATTTCTTTTGCTCTTATTATCTTGTACTGTGGTTTTATTTCTTGCCTTGTTTATGTTTTTTTGCCTAGGTCTGTGTTTTATTACTTTTAACTTATTTTATCTGTATTGTTGTTGAGTTTTATTGTTTCCCTTGTTTTTAATGTAAAGCACTTTGAGCTGCATTTTATGTATGAAAGGTGCTATACAAATAACGTTTATTGTAATTATCTTGCTCAGCTTTGTCTTTCCACCATCGCCTCTGGCCTGCCATCCTCATCGCCCGCTTTATTCCTACAATAACCCCTTTTCATTTTACTTAATTACATTGTCTTTGTCTGGGTCCGCCACTACTGATCATATAACACTGTAGTCTTGATTATAGTCCTTTCTAGACTAGCCTATAGGATGATGTTTTTTTTTTGAAGTCATCCAGTTCGAGGAAATTCAGCCTTTGAAATTTACTGCATTGACTTCATAGAACTGCAGCTAAGTGTATGGGCTCGGTTTAGTAACGTGTGAAAACAGGGGAAAGTGTTGCTCATTGCCCGCTTTACTCCTACAATAAACCCCCTTTTCATTTCAGTTCTTCCTATAGGATGATGGTCTAGTCTGCTATTTTTGAAACATTTTTTTGAGGTCATCTAGGTCGAGGAAATTCAGGGTTTGGAGTGTACTGCTTTGACTTCATGGAACTCGTTTTTACCCACGTTGAGTCCCTAAAGAAGACGCTGCTGCTGCTGCTGACGCTGTACGCATGTTATTTACATTACCCATAAGGCTCTGTGTGTGTGCGTGTGCGCGCGTGGCGTTGTAGCCATAGACATATAAAGAGTAGACGCCGCATTGGCTGTTCTCTTTCAAGGGTTTTAGGGGTTTCATGTCAAACTTTAATTAGCAACTTTTATTTTTTCCCCTACATTGTTTATATATTTGTCTCTCTTTAAAATATATATGTATATCTGTATTTATCTTTTATTATTACATCATACTATTGGATATAATTACGATATTATTACAGTATTATACCACTTTATTATACACACACACACACACACTGTACACTTCCCACCCTCACATGTAAATATTTTGTGTTGTTGTCAGTGTTTACGTTTGTCCATTGTGTGTAATGTACTGGTCACCTATGTAAGCAACTTTGTACATGTGTAAATATGGTTTGGGGCGGGGATTTACATATATTTTCATTTTGTCTGATATATAACATATATTGTTGTTATCTATACTGTAGATATATAATGTGTTCATATATTGTTTATATATTTATATAGCCTAATCATATATTGTTTCTTCAACTTATTAAAATAGCTGACTTTACTGCCACTATCTGCTTCTGCCTCTCTATCATATTTTAGCGTGTGTGTGTGTGTGTGTGTGTGTGTGTATATATATATATATATATATATACACACACACACACACATATATATATATATATATATATATACACACACACACACACATATATATATATATATATATATATATATATATATATATAGTGAGTGTTTTGCTAAATAC
Source organism: Lampris incognitus (assembly GCF_029633865.1). Lineage (NCBI taxonomy): Eukaryota > Metazoa > Chordata > Actinopteri > Lampriformes > Lampridae > Lampris > Lampris incognitus. The sequence goes on along the minus strand of NC_079223.1, from coordinate 44,082,501 downwards.
CGTATTGTTCCGAATATAAGACGACCCTGATTATAAGACGACCCCCCCTTTTTTTTCAAGACTCATTTTTGGAAAAATACTTTTTGAAGAGCAAATATTGGTTTTATAAGGAAAAACATTATATTTGAAAATAATGATAATAAAAACACATTGAATAAAACAAGGTAGTCTGTTTAACAGCTTTTAAATAAAATTATGTTTTCAATATATTTTAGATGAAATTGTCACATTTAAATAAAAAAATGTAAATACATTTGTAAATGAATGACTTGTGGTATTTAAATAGCATACAAATGAAAATAAACTGTAGTCTATTGAGACTATCCATCTCATAGTGAAGAAGTAACCATTTCAACATTTCAATAACTGCATTAACCATGGAAGGGGTCTGATTGTAGAATGGTCTCGAAACAAATCTGACTGAGTGAGAATGTATAGTGACATTCAAAAGTCTAGACCTCGAATGTAAGACGACCCCCACTTTTTCATACGTATTTCCAGGGTAAAAACCTCGTCTTATATTCAGAACAATACGGTAGCTACCTATCATACATCACATATATCATATATCAGAATATTCTATTACTGTTAAGCCAACTATGAATATCAAAATACGTCAAACCATGTGTCCTGTATCATAGCTGCATGTATGACGTTTTCAGCAACAAAAAAAGCGTGGAAATCAGTTTGGTATTCAGCGAGTTATGATTGATTAACTGCGCTGACGGTTCATTGCGCCTGCCAAACACATTACACTGAGCGGAGCGGGTGACCGCTCCAAGATGGCGGCCCCACGGCTCGCCAGCGCCAATAGGCAGTAGCGGTCGATGCGGCGTCTACTCTTTATATGTCTATGGTTGTAACAGTAGACCGGATAGTGCACATCGGGGGGGGGGGGGGGGGGGGGGGACATGAGCAGTGAACTGCAGTTAATTCCATTTTAAAGCGGCGTTTGAATCAGGTAAAAATGACCGAGTCTGCATTTACAAAAGTCACCCACATTACATAAGCTAAACTAGCTACAGACTCGAGAGAAGGCCGCCAAGAAGTCGAAACGGAAGGTGGGGGAAAAGAGCGAGCGATCGCCCTCCGTCTGCACGGGCGTCGTTGGGGGGGGGGGGGGCAGGACCTAGCAGGGCCCGGAAGGGAGGCGAGGGGGGGGGGGGCTCGGGAAACCTGGAATTAAACGTTTGTTTTGGTTTGCAAATTTGTATTTCAGATTAGTGTCATAACTTCAGTTAAAACTGGCTCAATACATCGGTTGAGGGACTTAAATAATGGAGGCTCTCTGAAGCCCCTGCCACTCCCCTCTGAGGCCCCTGTCACCCCTTAGAAAAGGTGCAAAATGGTTTAGTCCGTCCCTCACGAGCGTCTCTCAATGCAGCTCACCTAGTCCTGTCGCGAGTGAGTGCTGATACCGGCACAAAGATCAGCTCAACGGTGTCCCAGGGGAGGCTGAGCAGCCTGAGAGCAAAACAACTGGACTTTAAAGATCTAATCAATGACTTTGCAAACAGTGGCCATTTATTGTGGAATAATAAACATCATGGGTGTCAGCAGCCTAAGGTGCATCAAAGTTTGAAGTGACACTATACATTTTCCTTTCCAATCACTGAAAGATAGTTAAGTTAGGTTAAGGTTAGGTTAACTTAGGTTAACATAGATTAATGTGCTGGGATTGTAAATGTGCTAGAACTCAAAAACGTGATGCGTGAGAGACAAGAGAGCAAGGGGGCCTACAGAGACTGCTTATGTATAGGGCCCAGAATTCTGTGCTACACCCCTGTCCGTCTGTCCTTCTCCGTCTCTTTGTGTAGATTTCTCCGCCTGTGCCTTCTGTGATTTAGGGTGTGCTGAGCAGACGGTCATTCCCCTCGCTCCGTAACGGCTTCTCGCCATCTGCGGGGGCTGCCAGAGAAAAAGGAAGCTGTGGTATTTTCAGGCT